>NW_025533683.1:340000-355000 GCF_020615455.1 Coregonus clupeaformis | reverse complement strand
TGTGTGATTTGGCCTGCACAGTGTTTACCTAGACTAACAGAGGAAGTGTAATCCTACTCATGCGGGGCCGGGACACACAGTTTGTTGTGCCCTCACTGGAAAGTTGTGCCCTCACCAGCCAGGTGGGTTCTGTGGAGAGTTTTATTTACTCTACTTCCTTCTTCCTGCTTCAGGTGGACTGGTTTAGTCTGTGTTGAGGACAGAAAGGGGGACAGATAGGGACAGAGGAGGATAGAGAGGGGGACTGACAGGGACAGAGAGGGGGACAGAGGAGGATAGAGAGGGGGACCGACAGGGACAGAGAGGGGGACAGAGGAGGACAGAGAGGGGGACCGACAGGGACAGAGAGGGGGGACAGAGGAGGACAGAGAGGGGGGACCGACAGGGACAGAGAGGGGGGACAGAGGGAGGATAGAGAGGGGGGACCGACAGGGACAGAGAGGGGGACAGAGGAGGACAGAGAGGGGGGACCGACAGGGACAGAGAGGGGGACAGAGGAGGATAGAGAGGGGGACCGACAGGGACAGAGAGGAGGACAGAGAGGGGGACCGACAGGGACAGAGAGGAGGACAGAGGAGGACAGAGAGGGGGACCGACAGGGACAGAGAGGGGGACAGAGGAGGACAGAGAGGGGGACCGACAGGGACAGAGAGGGGGACAGAGAAGGATAGAGAGGTGGACCGACAGGGACAGAGAGGGGGACAGAGGAGGATAGAGAGGGGGACCGACAGGGACAGAGAGGGGGACAGAGGAGGACAGAGAGGGGGACCGACAGAGACAGAGAGGGGGACAGAGGAGGATAGAGAGGGGGACCGACAGGGACGAGAGGAGGATAGAGAGGGGGACCGACAGGGACATAGAGGGGGACAGAGGAGGACAGAGAGGGGGACCGACAGGGACAGAGAGGGGGACAGAGGAGGATAGAGAGGGGGACCGACAGGGACAGAGAGGGGGACAGAGGAGGATAGAGAGGGGGACCGACAGGGACAGAGAGGGGGACAGAGGAGGACAGAGAGGGGGACCGACAGGGACAGAGAGGAGGACAGAGGAGGACAGAGAGGGGGACCGACAGGGACAGAGAGGGGGACAGAGGAGGATAGAGAGGGGGACCGACAGGGACAGAGAGGAGGACAGAGAGGGGGACCGACAGGGACAGAGAGGAGGACAGAGGAGGACAGAGAGGGGGACCGACAGGGACAGAGAGGGGGACAGAGGAGGATAGAGAGGGGGACCGACAGAGACAGAGAGGGGGACAGAGGAGGATAGAGAGGGGGACCGACAGGGACAGAGAGGGGGACAGAGGAGGACAGAGAGGGGGACCGACAGAGACAGAGAGGGGGACAGAGGAGGTTAGAGGCGATGGATGGGGGTGTGATTAATGAGTGCTCCAGGTGTAGCCGACAGGCTCCACCCACAAGGGACAGACAGGGAGAGAACAAAACTTATCTAGCTGTGCTTCTGTAGAGATTGATACAGTACTGCATAGTGCAACACTTGGAGGACAATGGAACGTGTAGAAATGCGTCAGTTTAAAAATAAAAATATGTATTTTTATCAAGTTCCACTGTCCTTCAAGAGGAATTTCCTATTCACTTCAGTTTGCTCCTCAGTTCATGCACCTTGGTTGGAGAGCGAGGTAGCTGCAGTGATACATACAGTAACTTACTGAAAGCTCAGGTGGACTTTACACACTTTCTGATCTGGGGGATCAGCCAAAGGTGATCCCAAATCAGCACTCCTCCTCTGTGACACTTGATACATATGGGCCGGACTTTTAGTCAGAGTTTGGTGAGATGCAACAATAAGGGAGTAATGTGTCGTGTTGTGAACGGTTGGACGGATGGCAGCCTATAGCTCTTCCTCAGCCGTAATCACATCAGTATTGGATGGATCACTACAGGCCCCAGTCATAATGGCTTCGTCTAGAATTATCTGACTGCAGTTCTCCATTCAGAATTCCATTCCCATCGATCTCTTGGCACTGCCGTTATCGTCACCTCCACCCTATTCCTACATAGTGCACTACTTAGTAGTAGTTCACTATACAGGGAATAGGGTGCCATTTGGGACGTGGTCAGACTCAGGACTGAGAGGAAAGGTCAGGAAAGAGGAAACAATATAGACTGTAATCTTAGAAGACGTCAGCAGCCAGCAAGTCAGCCAGCCAGCCAGCCAGCCAGCCAGCCAGCCAGCCAGCCAGTCAGCCAGCCAGTCAGCCAGTCAGCCAGCCAGTCTGCCAGTCAGCCAGTCAGCCAGTCAGCCAGCCAGTCAGCCAGTCAGCCAGTCAGCCAGCCAGTCAGCCAGTCAGCCAGCCAGCCAGCCAGCCAGCCAGCCAGCCAGTCAGCCAGTCAGCCAGTCAGTCAGTCAGCCAGCCAGCCAGCCAGTCAGCCAGTCAGCCAGTCAGCCAGTCAGTCAGTCAGCCAGCCAGCCAGCCAGTCAGCCAGTCAGCCAGTCAGCCAGTCAGCAGGCTCATTCTCTGAACATCTCCATAATGTATCTGGACTCCAAAAGTTACTTTCATAACAAGGCCTTGGCTGGGAAGTGGGAAGTTGTATCCTTCGGAGAGAGCAGATAATGCCATGAATTAATGACCACTCTGGCCCGATCTCCATCTTGGCTATGAAAACATCGATATCAGCTGTTGAGCAGATGGAAAAAACATTGAGTTATATTGCTGTAGGTCAGTAATAACCTCTTAAAAGAGTGCCACACTCAACGGTTAGCTACTCTGCTTCCAGCCCTCTGCCTCCCTCCCTGTCTGTCTGTCTGTGTCTGTGTACGCCGGTTTGACAGCCTACTGCTTTTTGGGATGCCGGACACCCACTTCTTCCCACACACCACACAAAGACACACACAAACACACACACACACGCACACACACACACTTCCGACCCTCCTCTTAAAGGAATGATGGGTTCCTCGTTTCTCTGCAGTGCTTCTGTGTTAATGTAATAGCACAGACAAAGTGGATATTATCCCTGCACAGTAATGTAAGGCTGTAGTAATGTAGGAATGAGATGACTGTTATTAAAATGGTAACAGTTAGATGGTAGCTAATGGGATATCCAGTGTTATTAAAGTGGGAACAGTTAGATTGTAGCTAATGGGATATCCAGTGTTATTAAAGTGGGAACAGTTAGATGGTAGCTAATGGGATCAGTCACAGCTGTGATCCTATAGCTCTGGTACCAGACCAGTCACAGATGGGATATTATAGCTCTGGTACCAGACCAGTCACAGCTGTGATCCTATAGCTCTGGTACCAGACCAGTCACAGCTGTGATCCTATAGCTCTGGTACCAGACCAGTCACAGCTGTGATCCTATAGCTCTGGTACCAGACCAGTCACAGCTGTGATCCTATAGCTCTGGTACCAGACCAGTCACAGCTGTATTTAGGAAAGCTTTCTGTCCGGTTATTATGCAGATACAGATTGTGGTCTCTGGTCTGAGCGTGTCTTGTATCCCTCCTCCTCCTCCTCCTCCTCCTCCTCCTCTATAGCTGTGCCTTGTGTCCATCCTCCTCCTCCTCCTCCTCCACCTCCTCCACCTCCTCCTCCTCCTCCTCCTCCTCTATAGCTGTGTCTTGTATCGCTCCTCCTCCTCCTCCTCCTCCTCCTCCTCCTCTATAGCTGTGTCTTGTATCGCTCCTCCTCCTCCTCCTCCTCCTCCTCCTCTATAGCTGTGCCTTGTGTCCATCCTCCTCCTCCTCCTCCACCTCCTCCACCTCCTCCTCCTCCTCCTCCTCCTCTATAGCTGTGTCTTGTATCGCTCCTCCTCCTCCTCCTCCTCCTCCTCCTCCTCTATAGCTGTGTCTTGTATCGCTCCTCCTCCTCCTCCTCCTCCTCCTCCTCTATAGCTGTGTCTTGTATCGCTCCTCCTCCTCCTCCTCCTCCTCCTCCTCCTCTATAGCTGTGTCTTGTATCGCTCCTCCTCCTCCTCCTCCTCCTCCTCCTCCTCTATAGCTGTGTCTTGTATCGCTCCTCCTCCTCCTCCTCCTCCTCCTCCTCCTCTATAGCTGTGTCTTGTATCGCTCCTCCTCCTCCTCCTCCTCCTCCTCCCCTATAGCTTTGTCTTGTATTCCTCCTCCCCTATAGCTTTGTCTTGTATTCCTCCTCCCCTATAGCTTTGTCTTATATTCCTCCTCCCCTATAGCTTTGTCTTGTATTCCTCCTCCCCTATAGCTTTGTCTTGTATTCCTCCTCCCCTATAGCTTTGTCTTATATTCCTCCTCCCCTATAGCTTTGTCTTGTATTCCTCCTCCCCTATAGCTTTGTCTTATATTCCTCCTCCCCTATAGCTTTGTCTTATATTCCTCCTCCCCTATAGCTTTGTCTTGTATTCCTCCTCCCCTATAGCTTTGTCTTATATTCCTCCTCCCCTATAGCTTTGTTAGTAGACAGATGAGCTGTCAGAGATAAGGGTTATGTCCCAAATAGCACCCTATTCCTTTTATAGTGCCCTACTTTTGTCCAGAGCCCTATGGACACTAGATAGGGAATAGGGTGCCATTTGGGATGTTGCCAAGGTGGTTAGTTACCACGACAAACGTGTCTG
Organism: Coregonus clupeaformis; assembly: GCF_020615455.1. Lineage (NCBI taxonomy): Eukaryota > Metazoa > Chordata > Actinopteri > Salmoniformes > Salmonidae > Coregonus > Coregonus clupeaformis. The sequence goes on along the minus strand of NW_025533683.1, from coordinate 350,444 downwards.
TCAGCCTTGGTGAATGCTGCAGCCTGCCAGCCACCCACGTTGCTGTTTTTAATTGTCCTCACATCTTACAAGACCGTATATAAAGGCCTCAGGCTAGTTGGCCTCTTTGAGGAAATTTCCATTTCAATAGAATTCCTTTCATTTTGACAATACCGTTTCATCAAGGATTACATGTAGTCCTGAGGGAACGTTTCACACCTTGTGTAAAGCACATAAGCTCCTTAAGTGACTTTTTTCCCCAGTGGAGAATTATCCCTGGATTCTGGTGATTTTAAACTCATTAAAAAAGCCCTGGTCAAAAATAGTGCACTATATAGGGAATAGGGTACCATTTGGGACACAATCTAGCTACATTGGAATGTCCGCTCCAGTGTCAGTCTGTAGTGGATGGAAAACTCCCTTCTTTCTCAGACAGTCAGTAAAATGATGGTGTTTAAATAATGCAGTCAACATTACGATGATGGTGTTTAAATACTGCAGTCAACATTACGACACAAGAACTCTCTGAGAAGTTATATATGGATCGGAGGTCATCCATTTTTTATCGCTGTGCTTTCCTTTCCTCGCGTCCTAAACTGAAGTATTCTTGTAAGCTTGGCTGTAAAGCTCTTGAGTGATCTAGTCTTACATGAATTGGAAATGTGTGGGCCACCGTCCCCTTTGTAGTTCTTTATGGCCTGATCAAGCTTCGAGCCTGAAAGGCATTTCGAGCCAGCAATTATTGGAAACCACACCACGGTCTATTTACTGTTATTCTACAGAGGTTGACATTATGCTTTACTTAGCTATGCAGAGGGCCTGTCCTAATCATGGTCAGTTCAGATTGAACAACTTCATCTTGGCAGTAACCCTGTGGTCCTCTCTCCTGTGGTCCAAGAACGCCAAGATAACCTGTCTAAATGACTATGGCCCCGTAGTAATCACATCTGTAGAAATGAAATGCTTTGAAAGGCTGGTCATGGCTCACATCAACACCTTCATCCCAGACACCCTGGACCCACTCCAATTTGCATACCGCCCCAACAGATCCACAGATGACGCAATCTTTATTGCACTCCACACTGCCCTCACCCAGCTGGACTAAAGGAACACCTATGTAAGGATGCTGTTCATTGACTACAGCTCAGCATTCAACACCATAGTCCCCTCCAAGCTTATCACCAAGCTCAGGACCCTGGGATTGAACACCTTCCTCTGCAACTGAGTGCTGGACGCCCCTCGTGGGTGAGGGTAGGCAACAACACACTGACCATCAACACGGGGGCCCCTCAGGGGTGTGTGCTTAGTCCCCTCCTGTATTGTGCCCGTGGCCGCGCACGACTCCAACACCATCATCAAGTTTGCTGATGACACAATGGTGGTAGGACTGATCACCAACAACGATGAGGTAGCCTATAGGGAGGCGGTCAGAGACCTGGCAGTTTGGTTCCAGGACAACAACCTCTCCCTCAACTTCAGCAACACAAAGGAGCTGATCGTGGACTACAGGAAACGGAGGGGCGAGAACGCCCCCATCCACATAGATGGGGCTGTAGTGGAGCGGGTCGAGAACTTAAAGTTCCTCGGTGTCCACATCACTAAGGAATTAACATGGTCCACACACACCAACACAGTTGTGAAGAGGGCACGACAGCGCCTCTTCCCCCTCAGGAGGCTGAAAAGATTTGGCATGGGCTCTCAGATCCTCAAAAAGTTATACAGCTGCACCACTGAGAGCATCTTGACTGGCTGCTTCACTGCTTGGTATGGCAACTGCAAGGCACCCGACCGCAAGGCGCTACAGAGGGTGGTGAGTACGGCCCAGTACATCACTGGGGCCGAGCTCCCTGCCATCCATTTACATTTACATTTACGTCATTTAGAAGACGCTCTTATCCAGAGCGACTTACAAATAGGTGCATTCACCTTATAGCCAGTGGGATAACCACTTTACAATGTTTTTTTTTTTTTTATGTTTGTTTTTTTTTGGGGGGGGGTTGGGGTAAGGGGGGTAGAAGGATTACTTTATCCTATCCCAGGTATTCCTTAAAGAGGTGGGGTTTCAAATGTCTCCGGAAGGTGGTGAGTGACTCCGCTGTCCTGGCGTCGTGAGGGAGCTTGTTCCACCATTGGGGTGCCAGAGCAGCGAACAGTTTTGACTGGGCTGAGCGGGAACTATGCTTCCGCAGAGGTAGGGGAGCCAGCAGGCCAGAGGTGGATGAACGCAATGCCCTCGTTTGGGTGTAGGGACTGATCAGGGCCTGAAGGTACGGAGGTGCCGTTCCCCTCACAGCTCCGTAGGCAAGCACCATGGTCTTGTAGCAGATGCGAGCTTCAACTGGAAGCCAGTGGAGTGTGCGGAGGAGCGGGTGACGTGAGAGAACTTGGGAAGGTTGAACACCAGACGGGCTGCGGCATTCTGGATGAGTTGTAGGGGGTTTAATGGCACAGGCAGGGAGCCCAGCCAACAGCGAGTTGCAGTAATCCAGACGGGGAGATGACAAGTGCCTGGATTAGGACCTGTGCCGCTTCCTGTGTAAGGCAGGGTCGTACTCTCCGAATGTTGTAGAGCATGAACCTACAGGATCGGGTCACTGCCTTGATGTTAGCGGAGAACGACAGGGTGTTGTCCAGGGTCACGCCAAGGCTCTTCGCACTCTGGGAGGAGGACACAATGGAGTTGTCAACCGTGATGGCGAGATCATGGAACAGGCAGTCCTTCCCCGGGAGGAAGAGCAGCTCCGTCTTGCCAAGGTTCAGCTTGAGGTGGTGATCCGTCATCCATACTGATATGTCTGCCAGACATGCAGAGATGCGATTCGCCACCTGGTTATCAGAAGGGGGAAAGGAGAAGATTAGTTGTGTGTCGTCAGCGTAGCAATGATAGGAGAGGCCATGTGAGGATATGACAGAGCCAAGTGACTTGGTGTATAGCGAGAATAGGAGAGGGCCTAGAACTGAGCCCTGGGGGACACCAGTGGTGAGAGCACGTGGTGCGGAGACAGCTTCTCGCCACGCCACTTGGTAGGAGCGACCGGTCAGGTAGGACGCAATCCAAGAGTGAGCCGCGCCGGAGATGCCCAGCTCGGAGAGGGTGGAGAGGAGGATCTGATGGTTCACAGTATCAAAGGCAGCAGACAGGTCTAGAAGGACAAGAGCAGAGGAGAGAGAGTTAGCTTTAGCAGTGCGGAGAGCCTCCGTGACACAGAGAAGAGGAAGGACCTCTATACCAGGCGGTGTCAGAGGAAGGTCCCAAAAATTGTCAAAGACTCCAGCCACTCAAGCCATAGACTGTTTTCTTTGATACTGCACGGGAAGCTAGCTAATCAAATGGCTACCCGGACTACCTGCATTTACCCTTTTTTGCAATATGTACATAACTACCTCAATTACATCGTATTTATCCTGCACATCAACTCAGTACTGGTTCTCCCTGTATATAGCCATGTTATTTTTTACTTGTTATTGTTTTTCACTGTGTATTCTTTCCTCGTGTCACTATTTATATTTGTTATTAAATGTTTTTGCATTATCTTAACTCTGCATTGTTGGAAAAGGACCCGTAAGAAAGCATGTCTACGAAGCATGTGACAAATAAGATTTGATTTGATTTGGTGATTTGATTTGAAATAGGTCACTTCCTGTATCTCTCTCTCTCTCTCTCTGTGAAAGCAACCGTATATGTTTTTTTCCTCTGAAAGTGGTGAGTCAATTTTTTAAGTGGATTTACCTCAAAGGTCACAAAGTGAACCCTGCTGCTGTTTTTATTTCTCACAGTGTCTTCAGAGTGGGAGTATAGTATTTTACATCCCTGTAACTCTCTTCTCACAGTGTCTTCAGAGTGGGAGTATAGTATTTTACATCCCTGGAACTCTCTTCTCACAGTGTCTTCAGAGTGGGAGTATAGTATTTTACATCCCTGTAACTCTCTTCTCACAGTGTCTTCAGAGTGGGAGTATAGTATTTTACATCCCTGTAACTCTCTTCTCACAGTGTCTTCAGAGTGGGAGTATAGTATTTTACATCCCTGTAACTCTCTTCTCACAGTGTCTTCAGAGTGGGAGTATAGTATTTTACATCCCTGTAACTCTCTTCTCACAGTGTCTTCAGAGTGGGAGTATAGTATTTTACATCCCTGTAACTCTCTTCTCACAGTGTCTTCAGAGTGGGAGTATAGTATTTTACATCCCTGTAACTCTCTTCTCACAGTGTCTTCAGAGTGGGAGTATAGTATTTACATCCCTGTAACTCTCTTCTCACAGTGTCTTCAGAGTGGGAGTATAGTATTTACATCCCTGTAACTCTCTTCTCACAGTGTCTTCAGAGTGGGAGTATAATATTTTACATCCCTGGAACTCTCTTCTCACAGTGTCTTCAGAGTGGGAGTATAGTATTTTACATCCCTGGAACTCTCTTCTCACAGTGTCTTCAGAGTGGGAGTATAGTATTTTACATCCCTGGAACTGTTGCACGTAATAGCGGAGCAGCAGCTGCCTTCAGAGCTTAAGCCCTGTCATTTTTGTAAACACCACTCTGTTTCCCAGGAGTGCTGTTCTGTGGTGGTTCTTCTCTGAGATGTGTGTTTCTGTGAGTCATAGGCTGGGTGTTGCCTACTACAAAACAGACTGAAACAGCCCACTTTTGGACACATGCCTTTAGTACTATCACACAGAAACAGTGAGAGTAAATCCTTTGCTCTCAGAAAGCAGGGTGGTTGTATTAAAGTCCCTCACACTGAACGTGTGCCGTGGAAGGCAACACCACTTGTGCTTGTCTAGTCTTCACCAGACTAGAGCAACCTTTTAAAAAACGTGATTAAGCATTTACTTTGAGCATAGAATAACTTTATGGTCTGAATCACAAAGTTGGATGTTGAATGTGTTGTTTTGTCTCTGGGTAGATGATCTCTAACTAGATTGTTATGGGTCCAGTGCCAACAACACCAGGCGTCTTTACTTAACATTGGATGAGTCCCAAATGACACCCTATTCCCTATTTAGTGCACTACTGTTTACTTAACATGTAGAACAGGCTATTTTTAGGGGAGGAAAGAAACCATTCATCTGTAAGACTTTGGCCCCAGTCTTCTCTCTCTCTTTTCCATCACAGATTTAGCCCCCTTCACTGCTCTAAGTCTGATTTGGCCCCAGTCAGTTTGGCCCCAGCCCACTTCACTGCTCTAAGTCTGGTTTGGCCCCAGTCAGTTTGGCCCTCTCTTACACTAAGGGCTAGTCATCCAATCTAAGAGACCCTCGCTACCGCACACCCCTCCACACTCCCTCCAACCCTCCATTTTAGGCCAGTGGTGATCAGAGGGGCTGAGTGAGCCTTCAAAATGTTTTGCCAAAAACCACAACATGGAGGGAGGCGTTGCTGAGTGAGTGACAATAAGGGCAGAATGGCCATTAGAATAATGAGATTCTGTTGGTTAGTGTGTGTCGTTAGACATCTCCCTCCACAGAGCCGCTAATCCGACATCTCATTAAAGCTCGCTGGCTGATTTCACATGAATCACCCACTGGCACCCTGTTCTCTGTGGTCCCTGGTCAAAAGTAGTGCACTATGAAGGGAATAAGGTGCCATTTGGGACACAGACATCATGTGCACTTTATCTGCTGTGGGATCCACCATATTTCTATCTGTAGTGTGTGATTAGTCAGACACTAGGCTAGATACATACTTGTTAGGAGAAGCCCGTATTCACAACGCCTTCTAAATCACAATTAATAAGAGGGAGGACCTGGTCCTACATTAGTACTCCTACTCTGAGACGCTTTGTGAATACGGGCCCAGATCTTGTGGAATGGTGTTGATAATGAACAGTGAGTACGGCCCAGATCTTGTGCAATGGTGTTGATCAGGAATGGTGTGCTGGCTGGCTGGTGATACACTGCATACACACACGACACACACACACACACACACACACGACACACACACACACACACACATTCATGCATTTTCATTCAGTTAAGTGTTTCCTCCTTCCTCCTCTACCTTGATCTCCTCCTATTCCTTATTGATCTCCTCCTCTTATTCCTCCTTGATCTCCTCCTCCTATTCCTTATTGATCTCCTCCTATTCCTTCTTGATCTCCTCCTATTCCTCCTTGATCTCCTCCTCCTATTCCTCCTTGATCTCCTCCTCCTATTCCTTCTTGATCTCCTCCTCCTATTCCTCCTTCATCTCCTCATCCTATTCCTTCTTGATCTCCTCCTCATATTCCTCCTTGATCTCCTCCTCCTATTCCTTCTTGATCTCCTCCTATTCCTTCTTGATCTCCTCCTATTCCTTCTTGATCTCCTCCTCCTATTCCTTCTTGATATCCTCCTCCTGTTCCTCCTTGATCTCCTCCTATTCCTCCTTGATCTCCTTCTCCTATCCCTTCTTGAGCTCCTCCTATTCCTCCTTGATCTCCTCCTCCTATTCCTTCTTGATCTCCTGCTATTCCTCCTTGATCTCCTCCTCCTATTCCTCCTTGAGCTCCTCCTATTCCTTCTTGATCTCCTATTTCACACCTTTTAGACAGAGGCTTTTCTATTGCTCAGGGAAGAGCTGTACATGATTAATCTGTGGCACAATGGTGGGTGGGGAGTGTGTGTGTCTGTGTGTGCGCATGTGCTCATGTATGTGTGAACTCACTTGGTCACAGAGGCCGTGCGACAGTGCTCCCTTGTTTTACTGGAATATTCTCCACACGTTAGTCACCTTCCCCACGCGCTGTGAGGCCAGGCATTGTGTGGTTATTTATGGAAGCAAGCAGGAATTGTATGATGACAGAGAGACGCTTTCAAAGGAACTTATGTGTGTGTGTGTGTGTGTGTGTGTGTGTGTGTGTGTGTGTGTGTGTGTGTGTGTGTGTGTGTGCGTGCGTGCGTGCGTGCGTGCGTGCGTGCGTGCGTGCGTGCGTGCGTGCGTGCGTGCGTGTGTATGGCTGGAAGTCCCTATTACACAGCTATTCAATAACAGGGTTTGAGACCTGAAGCCTTACGCCTATTCATTTGACTTGAATAGGCATTTTAGGCATAATCATTTTATTTCATAAGGGGTTGAGTTTGGGTCAGACACGCTGATTGTCTCACTCAGAAAATAGGACCTCTTGTAACTGCCTCATTGTCTTTCATTTGAATAACATATTATCTTTAATAAGATATTCATTACCTCAGTAGTCTCTTCTGTCATGTTCTAGAGCAGGGCTCTCCAAACCTTTTCCCGGAGAGCTACCGTCCTGTAGGTTTTCAATCCAACCCTGTTCCTGGAGAGATACCGTCCTGTAGGTTTTCAATCCAACCCTGTTCCTGGAGATCTATCGTCCTGTAGGTTTTCAATCCAACCCTGTTCCTGGAGAGCTACGTTCCTGTAGGTTTTCAATCCAACCCTGTTCCTGGAGATCTATCGTCCTGTAGGTTTTCACTCCAACCCTGTTCCTGGAGAGCTACCGTCCTGTAGGTTTTCACTCCAACCCTGTTCCTGGAGATCTATCGTCCTGTAGGTTTTCATTCCAACCCTGTTCCTGGAGAGATACCGTCCTGTAGGTTTTCACTCCAACCCGGTTCCTGGAGATCTATCATTCTGTAGGTTTTCAATCCAACCCTGTTCCTGGAGAGCTACCACCCTGTAGGTTTTCAATCCAACCCCTGTTCCTGGAGATCTATCGTCCTGTAGGTTTTCAATCCAACCCTGTTCCTGGAGAGCTACTGTACTGTAGGTTTTCAATCCAACCCTGTTCCTGGAGAGCTACCATCCTGTAGGTTTTCAATCCAACCCTGTTCCTGGAGAGCTACCATCCTGTAGGTTTACAATCCAACCCTGTTCCTGGAGATCTATCGTCCTGTAGGTTTTCAATCCAACCCTGTTCCTGGAGAGCTACGTTCCTGTAGGTTTTCAATCCAACCCTGTTCCTGGAGATCTATCGTCCTGTAGGTTTTCACTCCAACCCTGTTCCTGGAGAGCTACCGTCCTGTAGGTTTTCACTCCAACCCTGTTCCTGGAGATCTATCGTCCTGTAGGTTTTCATTCCAACCCTGTTCCTGGAGAGATACCGTCCTGTAGGTTTTCACTCCAACCCGGTTCCTGGAGATCTATCATTCTGTAGGTTTTCAATCCAACCCTGTTCCTGGAGAGCTACCACCCTGTAGGTTTTCAATCCAACCCTGTTCCTGGAGATCTATCGTCCTGTAGGTTTTCAATCCAACCCTGTTCCTGGAGAGCTACTGTACTGTAGGTTTTCAATCCAACCCTGTTCCTGGAGAGCTACCATCCTGTAGGTTTTCAATCCAACCCTGTTCCTGGAGAGCTACCATCCTGTAGGTTTACAATCCAACCCTGTTCCTGGAGATCTATCGTCCTGTAGGTTTTCAATCCAACCCTGTTCCTGGAGAGCTACGTTCCTGTAGGTTTTCAATCCAACCCTGTTCCTGGAGATCTATCGTCCTGTAGGTTTTCAATCCAACCCTGTTCCTGGAGAGCTACTGTCCTGTAGGTTTTCAATCCAACCCTGTTCCTGGAGATCTATCGTCCTGTAGGTTTTCAATCCAACCCTGTTCCTGGAGAGCTACTGTCCTGTAGGTTTTCAATCCAACCCTGTTCCTGGAGATCTATCGTCCTGTAGGTTTTCAATCCAACCCTGTTCCTGGAGAGCTACGTTCCTGTAGGTTTTCAATCCAACCCTGTTCCTGGAGATCTATCGTCCTGTAGGTTTTCAATCCAACCCTGTTCCTGGAGAGCTACTGTCCTGTAGGTTTTCAATCCAACCCTGTTCCTGGAGATCTATCGTCCTGTAGGTTTTCAATCCAACCCTGTTCCTGGAGAGCTACTGTCCTGTAGGTTTTCAATCCAACCCTGTTCCTGGAGATCTATCGTCCTGTAGGTTTTCAATCCAACCCTGTTCCTGGAGAGCTACTGTATTGTAGGTTTTCAATCCAACCCTGTTCCTGGAGATCTATCGTCCTGTAGGTTTTCACTCCAACCCTGTTCCTGGAGAGCTACCGTCCTGTAAGTTTTCATTCCAACCCTGTTCCTGGAGATCTATCGTCCTGTAGGTTTTCAATCCAACCCTGTTCCTGGAGAGCTACCATCCTGTAGGTTTTCAATCCAACCCTGTTCCTGGAGAGCTACCATCCTGTAGGTTTACAATCCAACCCTGTTCCTGGAGAGCTACCATCCTGTAGGTTTACAATCCAACCCTGTTCCTGGAGATCTATCGTCCTGTAGGTTTTCACTCCAAACCTGTTCCTGGAGAGCTACCGTCCTGTAAGTTTTCACTCCAACCCTGTTCCTGGAGATCTATCGTCCTGTAGGTTTTCAATCCAACCCTGTTCCTGGAGAGCTACCATCCTGTAGGTTTTCAATCCAACCCTGTTCCTGGAGAGCTACCATCCTGTAGGTTTACAATCCAACCCTGTTCCTGGAGAGCTACCATCCTGTAGGTTTACAATCCAACCCTGTTCCTGGAGATCTATCGTCCTGTAGGTTTTCAATCCAACCCTGTTCCTGGAGAGCTACGTTCCTGTAGGTTTTCAATCCAACCCTGTTCCTGGAGATCTATCGTCCTGTAGGTTTTCAATCCAACCCTGTTCCTGGAGAGCTACTGTCCTGTAGGTTTTCAATCCAACCCTGTTCCTGGAGATCTATCGTCCTGTAGGTTTTCAATCCAACCCTGTTCCTGGAGAGCTACTGTCCTGTAGGTTTTCAATCCAACCCTGTTCCTGGAGATCTATCGTCCTGTAGGTTTTCAATCCAACCCTGTTCCTGGAGAGCTACTGTATTGTAGGTTTTCAATCCAACCCTGTTCCTGGAGATCTATCGTCCTGTAGGTTTTCACTCCAACCCTGTTCCTGGAGAGCTACCGTCCTGTAAGTTTTCATTCCAACCCTGTTCCTGGAGATCTATCGTCCTGTAGGTTTTCAATCCAACCCTGTTCCTGGAGAGCTACCATCCTGTAGGTTTTCAATCCAACCCTGTTCCTGGAGAGCTACCATCCTGTAGGTTTACAATCCAACCCTGTTCCTGGAGAGCTACCATCCTGTAGGTTTACAATCCAACCCTGTTCCTGGAGAGCTATCGTCCTGTAGGTTTTCGCTCCAACCCCAATCTAGCGCACCTGATTCTAATAATTAGCTGGTTGATAAGCTGAACCAGGTTACTTACAACAGGGGTTGGAGTGAAAACATACAGGAGGGTAACTCTCCAGGAACAGGGTTGGAGAAGCACATTTTGGTTTTGCCATAGCACTACACAGCTGATTCAAATAATCAAAGCTAGATGATGAGTTGGTTATTTGAATCAGCTGTGTAGTGCTAGGGCAAAAATCCTGAGGTAGAGTTAGCGAGTACTATAAATACATAGCCTAGCTACTCCTCTTCATGGTGAATGTCCCCTGTAATCAGCGTAATTAGACATGAAGACATGACACCACATGCTCATTAACATAACCAGATACCAGAGCAATCAGTGGTCAGTTTGT
>NW_025533683.1:317500-335000 GCF_020615455.1 Coregonus clupeaformis | reverse complement strand
ATTAGGGTTAAGTGCCTTGCTCAAGGGCACATCGACAGATTTTTCATCTAGTCGGCTCAGGGATTAGAACCAGCGACCTTTCGGTTACTGGCACAACGCTCTTAACCACTAAGCTACCTGCCACTAAGCTAACTCCACTAAGATTGATTGGAACGCCACTGGGATTGATTGGAACTCCACTGAGATTGATTGGAACTCCACTGAGATTGATTGCAACTCCAGTGAGATTGATTGTAACTCCACTGATATTGATTGGAACTCCATTGATATTGATTGGAACTCCACTAAGATTGATTGGAACTCCACTGGGATTGATTGCAACTCCACTGATATTGATTGGAACTCCATTGATATTGATTGGAACTCCATTGATGTTGATTGGAACTCCACTGAGATTGATTGCAACTCCATTGATATTGATTGGAACTCCACTGATATTGATTGGAACTCCATTGATATTGATTGGAACTCCACTAAGATTGATTGGAACTCCACTGGGATTGATTGCAACTCCACTGATATTGATTGGAACTCCATTGATATTGATTGGAACTCCATTGATATTGATTGGAACTCCACTAAGATTGATTGGAACTCCATTGATATTGATTGGAACTCCACTAAGATTGATTGGAACTCCACTGGGATTAATTGGAACTCCACTAAGATTGATTGGAACTCCACTGAGATTCATTGGAACTCCACTGAGATTCATTGGAACTACACTGATATTGATTGCAACTCCACTGAGATTGATTGGAACTCCACTGGGGTTGATTGGAACTCCAGTGAGATTGATTGGAACTCCACTGGAGTTGATTGGAACTCCAGTGAGATTGATTGGGACTCCACTGATATTGATTGGAACTCCACTGAGATTGATTGGAACTCCATTGATATTGATTGGAACTCCACTAAGATTGATTGGAACTCCACAAACACACACACACACACACACACACACACACACACACACACACACACACACACACTGTGAAGCTCATATGCTGATACACACCAAAGACAGTACTCTATTTTTCACCTTAGTTGCATGTGCCAGTCAGTGTGTGATCTGATATTTATTCACCACTATCCTCTATGAACATGCGGTAATTATTGCTCATGAATATTTGTTTCTATTTTACTTTAATATAGGGTGCACAAGTGTCTGTTCATCACACTGTATGTACGTTGATGAATGTTGACAGTCCATAATTGGACCATGACTCACCAGCACAGTGAATCACAGGTTTCGTCCCAAATGGCCACCTATTCTCTTTTGACCCTCTGGTCAAACGTAGTGCACAAAGTGAGAAATAGGGTGCCATTTGGGACACAGACAGGAAGCACTCTGTCTGAACAACAACTCTCTCTCTCTCAGAGTGGTTGTGGTTCCCAGTGAGACAAAGTAGCTTCAAAGCTTTTTATGACTTCAGTTCTCCCTTCATCTGATATGTGCACTCTCTCTTTAACAGTGACCTTTTTTTGGTATTTGAGTTTGCTATGTATGTACAGTAGTTATTAGCTAAATGGTACCAGTTAAGGGTTTCTAAAGATCCAAAATATCTCTCTCTGTCACTCTCCAATCCCCTTCTGACTCTCTCTCTCTCTCTCTCTCTCTCTCTCTCTCTCTCTCTCTCTCTCTCTCTCTCTCTCTCTCTCTCTCTCTCTCTCTCTCTCTCTCTCTCTCTCTCTCTCTCTCTCTCTCTCTCTCTCTCTCTCTCTCTCTCTCTCTCTCTCTATCTATCTATTACATTTACATTTTAGTGAAGGGATGTTCCAGGTGGACCAGGTTGCAGTGCCTCACTGACCCAGGGAAGCCCCAAGGCCCAGGGACGGCCAGGAGAGTCAAGCCCCACCCAGGGAGAAGACCTACAGGGAGAGAGGAGCCCCAAGCCTCAGGGAGACAGCCTGGCCTGCAGGGAGAGAGGAGCCCCAAGCCCCAGGGAGAAGGCCTGGCCTGCAGGGGCAGGGAGATGGGCTCAGAGGAGAGGAGTTCAGCCATGTCTCACAAGATCTCTTCCCCCTCACACAGCAACAGCAGCTCCTCCTCCAAACACGACAGCCGACAGGTAACACCAATCTCTCTCACACACACACACACACACACACACACACACACACACACACACACACACACACACACACACACACACACACACACACACACACACACACACACACACACACACACACACACACACAAACACACAAACACACACACACACACATTAATGTTGCAGTTATCTCCAATCAGGAAGAGAATGTAAGGAATGTCTCTGTTTGGAAATGAAACCCATTGTTTACACAGCGCCTTGCCCCCAGAGCCGGTTCACTGTTTTAAAGATTCAGGACCACAGAAAGACATAGACGCTGAAAATAGATTGTTAATGCAAAACATTAAAAGGGTACTGTCAACATAACACTGTACAGTCATAACTATTTGATGCTTGGCTGCTGCAGGATTCCCACTAACTACGTGTTATTGTTGTCAGGGTGGTCTGTGATGATGAGCCCAGTCACATACGGCTCTATTCAATCCGTATCGCGGAAGTTCAGCGTTACAGCGTGATTGAAATGTAAATCTTCCCACGTTAGCGGAGACTGCATTCACAGTAAACGCTGCATATGTTGTCTCAATCGGAAATAACCTTTACATTTCTATCGCACAATCTGTAACGCTTCAGTTTTATCCAGACTGAATAGAGACTAGAGTGTAGTAAGCTGTTGAGCTACTGTACTACAGACCTCCCTCCCTCCCTCCCTCACTTAAAGAGTCCTCCCTCCCTTAAAGATCTATCCCTCCCTTAAAGAGCTATCCATCCCTTAAAGAGCCCTCCCTCCCTTAAAGAGCCGTCCCTCACTTAAAGAGCCCTCCCTCCCTTAAAGAGCCCTCCCTCACTTAAAGAGCCCTCGTCTCCCTTAAAGAGACAGCCATCATTTCAAGAGTCCTCCCTCCCTTAAAGAGCCCTCCCTCCCTTAAAGAGTCCTCCCTCCCTTAAAGAGCCCTCCCTCCCTTAAAGATCTATCCCTCCCTTAAAGAGCTATCCATCCCTTAAAGAGCCCTCCCTCCCTTAAAGAGCCGTCCCTCACTTAAAGAGCCCTCCCTCCCTTAAAGAGCCCTCCCTCACTTAAAGAGCCCTCGTCTCCCTTAAAGAGACATCCATCATTTCAAGAGTCCTCCCTCCCTTAAAGAGCCCTCCCTCCCTTAAAGAGCTATTCCTCCCTTAAAGAGCCCTCCCTCCCGTAAATATCCATCCCTCCCTTAAAGAGCCCTCCCTCCCTTAAAGAGCCCTCCCTCCCTTAAAGAGCTATCCCTCCCTGCACCCTAAAAAACAACTTCTCATTTAAAATACAGCTTATGTGTTATCGATATTTAATCTGCTGTCAAAATTGATTACAAAGAATAAATAGGATCATTTTAGTCATAAAGTCAGTCTCGTCCAAAATTGAGTTTTGTACCTGAGTATGTCACAACTTAAATGAGGGTTGGCAGATTACAAAGGGAAGCACAGCCGCGAGCTGCCCAGTGACACAAGCCTACCAGACGAGCTAAATCACTTCTATGCTCGCTTTGAGGCAAGCAACACTGAAGCATGCATGAGAGCATCAGCTGTTCAAGATGACTGTGATCACGCTCTCCATAGCCGACGTTAGTAAGACTTTTAAGCAGGTCAACATTCACAAGGCCAGACGGATTACCAGGACGTGTGTACTCCGAGCATGTGCTGACCAACTGGCAAGTGTCTTCACTGACATTTTCAACATGTCCCTGACTGAGTCTGTAATACCAACATGTTTCAAGCAGACCACCATAGTCCATGTGCCCAAGAACACTAAGATAACCTGCCTAAATGACTACCGACCCTTAGCACTCACGTCTGTAGCCATGAAGAGCTTGGAAAGGCTGGTCATGGCTCTCATCAACACCATTATCCCAGAAACCACAGACCCACTCCAATTTGCATACCGCCCCAACAGATCCACAGATGATGCAATCTCTATTGCACTCCACACTGCCCTTTCCCACCTGGACAAGAGGAACACCTACGTGAAAATGCTATTAATTTACTACAGCTCAGCGTTCAACACCATAGTGCCCTCAAAGCTCATCAATAAGCTAAGGACCCTGGGACTAAACACCTCCCTCTGCAACTGGATTCTGGACTTCCTGACGGGCCGCCCCCAGGTGGTAAGGGTAGGTAACAACACATCTGCCACGCTGATCCTCAACACATGGGCCCCTCAGGGGTGCGTGCTCAGTCCCCTCCTGTACTCCCTGTTCACCCATGACTGCAAGGCCAGGCATGACTCCAACACCATCATTAAGTTTGCCGAAGACACAACAGTGGTAGGCCTGATCACCGACAACGATGAGACAGTCTATAGGGAGGAGGTCAGAGACCTAGCCATGTGGTGCCAGGATAACAACCTCTCCCTCAACGTGATCAAGACAAAGGAGATGATTGTGGACTACAGGAAAAAAAACAGTACTGAGCACGCCCCCATTCTCATCGACAGGGTTGTAGTGGAACAGGTTGAGTGCTTCAAGTTCCTTGGTGTCCACATCACCAACAAACTATCATGGTCCAAAGACACCAAGACAGTCATGAAGAGGGCACGACAAAGCCTATTCCCCCTCAGGAAACTGAAAAGAATTGGCATGGGTCCTCAGATTCTCAAAAAGTTATACAGCTGCACCATCGAGAGCATCTTGACTGGTTGCATCACCGCCTGGTATGGCAACTGCTCGGCCTCCGACCGCAAGACACTACAGAGTGTAGTGCGTACGGCCCAGTACATCACTGGGGCCAAGCTTCCTACCATCCAGGACCTCTATACCAGGCGGTGTCAGAGGAAGGCACTAAAAATTATCAAAGACTCCAGCCACCCTAGTCATAGACTGTTCTCTCTGCTACCACACGGCAAGCGGTACCGGAGCGCCAAGTCTAGGTCCAAAAGGCTTCTTAACAGCTTCTACCCCCAAGCCATAAGACTCCTGAACAGCTAATCATGGCTACACTGACTATTTGCATTTCCCCCCCACCCCACCCCATCCCCTTATTTTACACTGCTGCTACTCTGTTTATTATCTATGCATAGTCACTTTAACTCTACCCACATGTACATATTACCTCAATTACCTCAACTAACCGGTGCCCCCGCACATTGACTCTGTACCGGTACCCCCTGTATATAGCCTCCCTACTGTTATCTTATTTTACTGCTGCTCTTTAATTATTTGCTTTTTTTTTTTTTTACTTATCTTAATTTTTTTTCTTAAAAACTGCATTGTTGGTTAAGGGCTTGTAAGTAAGCATTTCGGCGGATGTGGCAAATAACATTTGATTTGATTCGATTTATTTCAATCTTGCCCACAGCTGGTAGCACACAAGTAATCATCAATTTGGAGTGCAGCTGTACGCAACCCGATCGTAATGCCTGTGGTAAATGTGGTTTTACTTTGGATATCCCTATGGGGCTAGTTAGGGACCATCGGTAAATTACACAATGTACATGTGACTGTGTGTGTGTGTGTGTGTTATCTCTCCCAGTGAGGTTAACACATTGACCTGGATATGTGATTATATTCTCTAATCTCATCATCTGGCCGTATTATCAAGATCATTACTCTGTCCCTCCCTCCCTCCCACCCATCCCGACCCGTCTGTCCGGCTGGCCATCAGCTCTGTGAATTATGTGTAGCAGGTTAGATTAGTTATTACAGGAAAGGTAGACTCTATTTACTGAGGTAGTTATTACAGGAAAGGTAGAGTCTATTTACTGAGGTAGTTATTACAGGGAAGGTAGAGTCTATTTACTGAGGTAGTTATTACAGGAAAGGTAGAGTCTATTTACTGAGGTAGTTATTACAGGAAAGGTAGAGTCTATTTACTGAGGTAGTTATTACAGGAAAGGTAGAGTCTATTTACTGAGGTAGTTATTACAGGAAAGGTAGAGTCTATTTACTGAGGTAGTTATTACAGGAAAGGTAGAGTCTATTTACTGAGGTAGTTATTACAGGAAAGGTAGAGTCTATTTACTGAGGTAGTTATTACAGGAAAGGTAGAGTCTATTTACTGAGGTAGTTATTACAGGAAAGGTAGAGTCTATTTACTGAGGTAGTTATTACAGGAAAGGTAGAGTCTATTTACTGAGGTAGTTATTAGGTAGGCCCCATGGTGTGTGTTCTTCAGAGGCACGTTGGTCAGACAGGGCTTGTGAACAGTACAGTAAGATTATAGTCTGCTTGTGTGGATAGTCAGGACCATGTGGCCAGAGACCATGCCCCATAGATGGACAACACAGCCCAAGAACCCCCCCCCCTCTCTCTCTCTCTCTCTCTCTCTCTCTCTCTCTCTCTCTCTCTCTCTCTCTCTTCTCTCTCTCTCTCTCTCTCTCTCTCTCTCTCTGTTTTTCTCCCTATCCCCCCTCACTCTCTCTCGCTCTCTCTTTAAAAAAAGTATATTTCATGCTGGGTTGACCCAGCAGCTGGGTCTTAATGTAATCCATAGGTTATTTTCAGGAGGCGTGGCCTATTAGGAGCCGTGGCTTTCAGATAGTTATTTTTGGCAACCAGTGAGAGTAAATATCATTCCTGTTCATCATGTTAAGTTTGTAGACTGCACATTTTACTTTCCTTTAATATTTCTGAACATTACATATTTTAATATCAAATAAATAACATTAGTATTTACATATTGTAACAAAGTGGTAAGTAGCCCAACATTGGTATATGCATAGGCTCTTGAGGAACTCATGCACTTGTGTAAGCCTCATTAAAGCTACGAAAGTGTCAGTGTTCAACCTCAACTTGTGATGACAATACAACAGAACAGATGAACCGGAATAATCTTACGGGTGGCCAAAAATAACTATCTGAAAGCCACGTCCCTACTAAGCCACGCCTACAGTCTTCTGATCTGACCCACTGGGTCATATCTCAATAACCCATCATCAATAACCCAGCATCAATAACCCAGCGTCAATAACCCAGGGTCAATAACCCAGCGTCAATAACCCAGCGTCAATAACCCAGCGTCAATAACCCAACATCAATAACCCAGTGTCAACAACCCAGCGTAAGTAACCCAGCGTCAATAACCCAGTGTCAATAACCCAGCGTCAATAACCCAGCGTCAACAACCCAGCATCAACAACCCAGCATCAATAACCCAGCGTCAATAACCCAGCGTCAACAACCCAGCATCAGTAACCCAGCGTCAATAACCCAGCGTCAACAACCCAGCATCAATAACCCAGCATCAATAACCCAGCGTCAACAAACCAACCTTGCTCTTTTTAAAAGAAAACAACCCAACTAAGTGGCCCAGCAGTTGGCCAGCATTTATTAGAGCGCACACTCTCTTTCTCTCCATATCCTCTCTCTCTCTCTCTCTCTCTCTCTCTCTCTCTCTCTCTCTCTCTCTCTCTCTCTCTCTCTCTCTCTCTCTCTCTCTCTCTCTCTCTCTCCCAAATGGCACTCTATTTCCTACATATAGTAGTGCACTACATTTGACCAGAGACCTATGGGCCCTGGTGAAAGGTAGTGTATTATATAGGGAATAGGATGCCATTTGGGGCACAGACAGTTTATAATAATAATAATATAATATATGCCATTTAGCAGATGCTTTTATCCAAAGCGACTTACAGTCATGCGTGCTTACCTTTAACGCATGTATATCCTATGAGACACTATTTACATTCTGCTGGCCACTCTGACCATGACCTTGTCTCTGGTGATTTATGGCAGTCATTTAATCAAACTACCTCATGGGAGGTCACACTATGACAGTCATGTAATCAAACAACATAGCCTTATATGTAAGGGATAGCCTTGTATGTAAAGGATAGCCTTGTATGTAAGGGATACCTTTGTATGTAAGGGATAGCCTTGTATGTATATGATAGCCTTGTATGTATAGGATAGCCTTGTATGTAAGGGATAGCCTTGTATGTATAGGATAGCCTTGTATGTATGGGATAGCCTTGTATGTAAGGGATAGCCTTGTATGTGAGGGATAGCCTTGTATGTAAGGGATAGCCTTGTATGTATGTATGGGATAGCCTTGTATGTATAGGATAGCCTTATATGTAAGGGATAGCCTTGTATGTAAGGGATAGCCTTGTATGTATAGGATAACCTGGTATGTAAGGGATAGCCTTGTATGTAAGGAATAGCCTTGTATGTAAGGGATAGCCTTGTATGTAAGGGATAGCCTTGTGTGTATAGGATAACATGGTATGTAAGGGATAGCCTTGCATGTAAGGGATAGCCTTGTATGTAAGGGATAGCTTTGTATGTAAGGGATAGCCTTGTATGTAAGGGATAGCCTTGTATGTATAGGATAACCTGGTATGTAAGGGATAGCCTTGCATGTAAGGGATAGCCTTGTATGTAAGGGATAGCCTTGTATGTAAAGGATAGCCTTGTATGTAAGGGATAGCCTTGTATGTATAGGATAGCCTTGTATGTATGGGATAGCCTTGTATGTAAGGGATAGCCTTGTATGTAAGTGATAGCCTTGTATGTAAGGGATAGCCTTGTATGTATAGGATAGCCTTGTATGTATGGGATAGTCTTGTATGTAAGGGATAGCCTTGTATGTAAGGGATTAGCCTTGTATGTAAGGGATAGCCTTGTATGTGAGGGATAGCCTTGTATGTATAGGATAGCCTTGTATGTATGGGATAGTCTTGTATGTAAGGGATAGCCTTGTATGTAAGGGATTAGCCTTGTATGTAAGGGATAGCCTTGTATGTGAGGGATAGCCTTGTATGTAAGGGATAGCCGTGTATGTATGTATGGGATAGCCTTGTATGTAAGGGATAGCCTTGTATGTATAGGATAGCCTTGTATTTAAGGGATAGCCTTGTATGTATAGGATAACCTGGTATGTAAGGGATAGCCTTGTATGTAAGGGATAGCCTTGTATGTATAGGATAGCCTTGTATTTAAGGGATAGCCTTGTATGTATAGGATAACCTGGTATGTAAGGGATAGTCTTGTATGTAAGGGATAGCCTTGTATGTAAGGGATAGCCTTGTATGTATAGGATAACCTGGTATGTAAGGGATAGCCTTGCATGTAAGGGATAGCCTTGTATGTAAGGGATAGCCTTGTATGTAAGGGATAGCCTTGTATGTAAGGGATATTCTTGTATGTACACTGATCTATTGATCTGTTGTCTGCTCAGTATCTTGTTGATAAAAGGTGGGTAATACATAATTGTTGAATTGATGGCCAGAAAAGCAATGCTTGTGCAAACAACTCAAAACATCTGTTGTGTTGTTTATCGTTGTGTGTAACCTTGTTGTGTGTCTACAGGACAGTTGGGAGATTGTAGAGGGGTTGTGTGTAACCTTGTTGTGTGTCTACAGGACAGTTGGGAGATTGTAGAGGGGTTGCGTGGAGGACACAGTAATGTCCAGGAGCCCCAGAAGCAAGATGGGTACATGCTGAAGAGGAGAAAGTGGCCGATGAAGGGATGGCACAAGGTAGGCTTCTCACATCACCACACACACACACACACACACACACACACACACACACACACACACACACACACACACACACACACTGTAAGCATCTCATCGCCCTCTGATACAAGGTAGTCATCTCACCAAACAACACGTGGGGAAGGTGACTAACGTGTGGTGAATATTCCAGTAAAACAGTGCTGTCAGGGCATGTGACCAATATGTGTGTACGAGTCCCTTCTCCAACCCACATCATCCCCCATCCCCCCTTTCAGAGAGCTGATGACATCACTCCTTTGTGTTTTTAGATAATTTAATCACTTGATAAATGACATCCCCCCTTCCCTTGCAGTAGCCACATGTCCCAGGGGTCAATTTCTTTCACTACACCCCTGTCTCTCTCTTTCTCCCTCTCTCCCTCTCTCTATCTCTCTCTTCCTCTCTCTGTCTCTCTCTCTCCCTCTCTCTTCCTCTCCCTCTCTCTTCCTCTCCCTCTATCCCTCTCCCTCTCTCTCTCTGTCTCTCTATCTCTGTCTCTCTAAAAGGTTGTCTCTTTAAATTAGATGACATTGCTCCATTAGCTGATGACCTGCTGCCTGTAGTCTCTACTTTACTACTGCGTCCCAAATGGCCCCCTAGGGCCCTGGTCTAAAGTTGTGCCGTGTATAGGGAATGGGGTACCATTTGGGATGCACCCTACATGGGCTCCCAGACACCAGGAGTATAGAGATGTATACAGATGATCTAAGTAGAGATGGATACAGATGATCTCAGTAGAGATGGAAACAGATGATCTCAGTAGAGATGGATACAGATGATCTCAGTAGAGATGGATACAGATGATCTCAGTAGAGATGGATACAGATGATCTCAGTAGAGATGGATACAGATGATCTCAGTAGAGATGGATACAGATGATCTCAGTAGAGATGGATACAGATGATCTCAGTAGAGATGGATACAGATGATCTAAGTAGAGATGGATACAGATTATCTCAGTAGAGATGGAAACAGATGATCTCAGTAGAGATGGATACAGATGATCTCAGTAGAGATGGATACAGATGATCTCAGTAGAGATGGATACAGATGATCTCAGTAGAGATGGATACAGATGATCTCAGTAGAGATGGATACAGATGATCTCAGTAGAGATGGATACAGATGATCTAAGTAGAGATGGATACAGATGATCTCAGTAGAGATGGAAACAGATGATCTCAGTAGAGATGGATACAGATGATCTCAGTAGAGATGGATACAGATGATCTAAGTAGAGATGGATACAGATGATCTCAGTAGAGATGGATACAGATGATCTCAGTAGAGATGGAAACAGATGATCTCAGTAGAGATGGATACAGATGATCTCAGTAGAGATGGATACAGATGATCTAAGTAGAGATGGATACAGATGATCTCAGTAGAAAAAAGGGTTCCAAAAGGGTTCTTCGGCTGTCCCTGTGGGATAACCCTTTTTGGTTCCAGGTAGAACTATTTTGGGATCCATGTAGAACGCTCTGTGGAATGAGTTCTACCTGAAACCAAAAGGGTTCTACCTGGAACCAAAAAAGGGTTCTACCTGAAACCAAAAGGGTTCTACCTGGAACCAAAAAGGGTTCTTCAAAAGGTTATCCAATGGGGAAAGCCAAATAACTATTTTACTGTAGGTTCTAGATAGCACTTTTTTTCTAAGAGTAGATATGTGTACAGAAAGGACTGATCTAAGTAAAGATGTATACATACACTGATATAAGGACTTAAAGATTCTGAAACAGTTTTCATTATCGTATCAACAGTCCCAATTTAATGATCTCAGAGATGTGCATGGTGCCAGGCCGGACATTCATAAACACAGAGTGTTCGTCCCAAATAAACACCCTTTTTCAGAGTGCACTGCTGTTACAGTTAGTATTGCGTATTGTTTGCTGTTAGCCTGTTTTTTGGAGACCTATGTGCTCCTCATTTGTTTTCGTGAATAGTCCGTTGTTTTGTATCCTGGCTTTTGGACCACCAGTAAAGATCCTTGTTTCACCATCATTGCCTACTGCCTACTGTCTATCAGCTGGGGTTGGGTTGTCAGGTCCTGAGATACTGCTGGGGTTGGGTTGTCAGGTCCTGAGAGATACTGCACTGGGGTTACCACCAGATCCTCTTATCCAGAGCGACTTACATGAGCAATTAGGGTTAGGGGCCTTGCTCAAGGGCACCTCACACCAACCCTTACACACTACTTTTGACCAGAGTCTTATGGCCGGGCCCTGGCCAAAAGTAGTGCAATATAAAGGAGGGAGGGAGGGACGCAGGGAGGGAGGCCTGGGAATAAGAAATGTCTTAGAGTGCAGACATTAATAAACGTATTAATAACACAGAAGGGCTGAATCCATCATGCTCCTCACAGAGAGGTTGAACCACTGCCCAGAGGATGACGTGTGTTGCTCATCTCTCTCTCTTCCTCTCTCTCTCTCTCTCTCTCTCTCTCTCTCCCTCTCTCTCTCTCTGTCTCTCTCTCTCTCTCCTGTCTCTCTCTCTCCTGTTTTTCTCTTTTCTTCTACAGAGATACTTCTACTTGGACAAGGGCATCCTGAAGTATGCCAAGTGTAGTGCTGACGTGAGTACAAAGTGCTGCTGCCCCCCTGTCCCCGTCCTGTCTGCTAGGACACACATCAATCACACACATCAATCACAAAAAGCACACCAGACTGGCTTTCTCTCCTACTGCATCTGAAATACATTTTTTTAAAGGAACATGAAGAAAAACAGAGCACAAAAACACATATAAACAAAAGGCAACCAGTAATGTTACAGTACAAACTAAATAAAACTAGAGGATGTGAGAAAGGACGTTACAGTAAGATACTGCTGGGGTTGGGTTGTCAGGTCCTTAGATACTGCTGGGGTTGGGTTGTCAGGTCTTTAGATACTGCTGGGGTTGGGTTGTCAGGTCCTTAGATACTGCTGGGGTTGGGTTGTCAGGTCCTTAGATACTGCTGGGGTTGGGTTGTCAGGTCCTGAGATACTGCTGGGGTTGGGTTGACAGGTCCTGAGATACTGCTGGGGTTGGGTTGTCAGGTCCTGAGATACTGCTGGGGTTGGGTTGTCAGGTCCTTAGATACTGCTGGGGTTGGGTTGTCAGGTCCTTAGATACTGCTGGGGTTGAGTTGTCAAGTCCTTAGATACTGCTGGGGTTGGGTTGTCAGGTCCTTAGATACTGCTGGGGGTTGGGTTGTCAGGTCCTTAGATACTGCTGGGGTTGGGTTGTCAGGTCCTTAGATACTGCTGGGGTTGGGTTGTCAGGTCCTTAGATACTGCTGGGGTTGGGTTGTCAGGTCCTTAGATACTGCTGGGGTTGGGTTGTCAGGTCCTGAGATACTGCTGGGGTTGGGTTGTCAGGTCCTGAGATACTGCTGGGGTTGGGTTGTCAGGTCCTGAGATACTGCTGGGGTTGGGTTGTCAGGTCCTTAGATACTGCTGGGGTTGGATTGTCAGGTCCTTAGATACTGCTGGGGTTGAGTTGTCAAGTCCTTAGATACTGCTGGGGTTGGGTTGTCAGGTCCTTAGATACTGCTGGGGTTGGGTTGTCAGGTCCTTAGATACTGCTGGGGTTGGGTTGTCAAGTCTTTAGATACTGCTGCGGTTGGGTTGTCAGGTCCTTAGATACTGCTGGGGTTGGGTTTTCAGGTCCTTAGATACTGCTGGGGTTGGGTTGTCAGGTCCTTAGATACTGCTGGGGTTGAGTTGTCAAGTCCTTAGATACTGCTGGGGTTGGGTTGTCAGGTCCTTAGATACTGCTGGGGTTGGGTTGTCAGGTCCTTAGATACTGCTGGGGTTGAGTTGTCAAGTCCTTAGATACTGCTGGGGTTGGGTTGTCAGGTCCTTAGATACTGCTGGGGTTGGGTTGTCAGGTCCTTAGATACTGCTGGGGTTGGGTTGTCAGGTCCTTAGATACTGCTGGGGTTGGGTTGTCAAGTCTTTAGATACTGCTGCGGTTGGCTTGTCAGGTCCTTAGATACTGCTGGGGTTGGGTTTTCAGGTCCTTAGATACTGCTGGGGTTGGGTTGTCAAGTCCTTAGATACTGCTGGGGTTGGGTTGTCAGGTCCTTAGATACTGCTGGGGTTGGGTTGTCAGGTCCTTAGATACTGCTGGGGTTGGGTTGTCAGGTCCTTAGATACTGCTGGGGTTGGGTTGTCAGGTCCTTAGATACTGCTGGGGTTGGGTTGTCAGGTCCTGAGATACTGCTGGGGTTGGGTTGTCAGGTCCTTAGATACTGCTGGGGTTGGGTTGTCAGGTCCTGAGATACTGCTGGGGTTGGGTTGTCAGGTCCTTAGATACTGCTGGGGTTGGGTTGTCAGGTCGTGAGATACTGCTGGGGTTGAGTTGTCAAGTCCTTAGATACTGCTGGGGTTGGGTTGTCAGGTCCTTAGATACTGCTGGGGTTGGGTTGTCAGGTCCTTAGATACTGCTGGGGTTGGGTTGTCAAGTCCTTAGATACTGCTGGGGTTGGGTTGTCAGGTCCTTAGATACTGCTGGGGTTGGGTTGTCAGGTCCTTAGATACTGCTGGGGTTGGGTTGTCAGGTCCTTAGATACTGCTGGGGTTGGGTTGTCAGGTCCTTAGATACTGCTGGGGTTGGGTTGTCAGGTCCTTAGATACTGCTGGGGTTGGGATGTTAGGTCCTGAGATACTGCTGTGGTTGGGTTGTCAGGTCCTGAGATACTGCTGGGGTTGGGTTGTCAGGTCCTGAGATACTGCTGGGGTTGGGTTGTCAGGTCCTGAGATACTGCTGGGGTTGGGTTGTCAGGTCCTTAGATACTGCTGGGGTTGGGTTGTCAGGTCCTTAGATACTGCTGGGGTTGGGTTGTCAGGTCCTGAGATACTGCTGGGGTTGGGTTGTCAGGTCCTGAGATAATGATGGGGTTGGGTTGTCAGGTCCTGAGATACTGCTGGGGTTGGGTTGTCAGGTCCTTAGATACTGCTGGGGTTGGGTTGTCAGGTCCTTAGATACTGCTGGGGTTGGGTTGTCAAGTCCTTAGATACTGCTGGGGTTGGGTTGTCAGGTCCTTAGATACTGCTGGGGTTGGGTTGTCAGGTCCTTAGATACTGCTGGGGTTGGGTTGTCAAGTCCTTAGATACTGCTGGGGTTGGGTTGTCAGGTCCTTAGATACTGCTGGGGTTGGGTTGTCAGGTCCTTAGATACTGCTGGGGTTGGGTTGTCAAGTCCTTAGATACTGCTGGGGTTGGGTTGTCAGGTCCTTAGATACTGCTGGGGGTTGGGTTGTCAAGTCCTTAGATACTGCTGGGGTTGGGTTGTCAGGTCCTTAGATACTGCTGGGGTTGGGTTGTCAGGTCCTTAGATACTGCTGGGGTTGGGTTGTCAAGTCCTTAGATACTGCTGGGGTTGGGTTGTCAGGTCCTTAGATACTGCTGGGGTTGGGTTGTCAAGTCCTTAGATACTGCTGGGGTGGGGTGTCAGGTCCTGAGATACTGCTGGGGTTGGGTTGTCAAGTCCTTTGATACTGCTGGGGTTGGGTTGTCAGGTCCTTAGAGACTGCTGGGGTTGGGTTGTCAAGTCCTTAGATACTGCTGGGGTTGTGTTGTCAGGTCCTGAGATACTGCTGGGGTTGGGTTGTCAGGTCCTGAGATACTGCTGGGGTTGTGTTGTCAGGTCCTTAGATACTGCTGGGGTTGGGTTGTCAGGTCCTGAGATACTGCTGGGGTTGGGTTGTCAGGTCCTGAGATACTGCTGGGGTTGGGTTGTCAGGTCCTTAGATACTGCTGGGGTTGTGTTGTCAGGTCCTTAGATACTGCTGGGGTTGGGTTGTCAAGTCCTTAGATACTGCTGGGGTTGGGTTGTCAGGTCCTTAGATACAGCTCTGGGGTTACCACCAGATCCTCTTATCCAGAGCGACTTACTGTTACGCCCTGGCTCTGGGGACTATGTTATGTTGAGCCAGGGTATGTAATCTATGTTTGTATATCTATGTGGGCCTGAGTGACTCCCAATCAGAGGCAACGAGTGTCAGCTGGTTGTCTCTGATTGGGAGCCATATTTAACTATCGTTTTTTTCACTTTGTGTTGTGGTTTCATGTTCTGTATAGGTTTGTGTTGGTGAACCTGTAGACTTCACATATCGTTTTGTTGTTTTGTTATTTGTGTATAGTACTCATTAAAAGATGTACGCATATCACGCTGCGCCTTGGTCCGGTTCTTACGACGATCGTGACAGAAGATCCCACCAAAAATGGACCAAGCAGCGTGAAGAGGAGAGAGGAAGGACCTGGGATCAGGGGAGTAGGAGTTTCGGCTGGGCCACGCTAAGTGAAGAGGAGAGAGGCTGGTCTATGAAGCAATGGATCGAGAGTCTGGCGAGAGCTAGGGAGGCCTGGTCCACGGGGAGGAGAGAACCCCAGAAATTTTTTAGGGGGGGGGCTCACGACGTGGACGACGGGGCAGCCGGAGGCCGCGATGGAGCGGTCCAGCGGGTGTGCAAAGGAGGCCGCCAGGTTAAGGGGGCCACTGGTCACAGAGGAGAGGGAAAGTGTGGAGGCACGGCGAGAGGTACTGGGGTGTATTACCAGTCCGGTCCGGCCCGTTCCTGATCCCTGCATAGGGCCAGTGGCGTGTGTCCCCAGTACGGTTCGGCCTGTTCCTGCCTCTCGCACCGAGCCTGTGGTGCGCGTCGTCAGCCCTGTCCGGCCCGTTCCTGCTCTCCGTACCAAGTCGGTGGTGCGCGTCGCCAGCCCGGTCCGGCCCATTCCTGCTCTCCGCACCAAGTCTGTGGTGCGCGTCGCCAGCCCAGTCCGGCCCATCCAAGCTTCCCGCACCAAGCCAGTGGTGTGCGTCGTCAGTCCGGCACGGCCCGTTCCTGCTCTCCGCACCAAGTCTGTGGTGCGCGTCGCCAGCCCAGTCCGGCCCATCCAAGCTTCCCGCACCAAGCCAGTGGTGTGCGTCGTCAGTCCGGCACGGCCCGTGCCTGCTCTCCGCACCAAGTCTATGGTGCGTTTCGTCAGCCCTGTCCGGCCCGTTCCTGCTCTCCGCACCAAGTCTGTGGTGCGCGTCGCCAGCCCAGTCCGGCCCATCCAAGCTCCCCGCACCAGGTCAGTGGTGCGCGTCGTCAGCCCGGTCCGGCTCATTCCTGCTCTCCGCACCAAGTCTGTGGTGCGCGTCGCCAGCCCAGTCCGGCCCATCCAAGCTCCCCGCACCAGGTCAGTGGTGCGCGTCGTCAGCCCGGTCCGGCTCATTCCTGCTCCCCGCACCAAGTCAGGGGTGCGCTTCGTCAGCCCGGTCCGGCCCGTTCCTCCTCCACGCATCAAGCCAGGGGTGTGCGTCGTCAGTCCAGCACAACCCGTGCCTGGGTCATGTCCGGAGCCGGATCCGCCGCCGAGGCGGAGTGCCCACCCGGTCCCTCCCCTGTTGTGGTTGTTTGGCGCGGCCGGAGTCCGCGCCTTTGGGGGGGGGGTACTGTCACGCCCTGGCTCTGGGGACTATGTTATGTTGAGCCAGGGTATGTAATCTATGTTTGTATATCTATGTGGGCCTGAGTGACTCCCAATCAGAGGCAACGAGTGTCAGCTGGTTGTCTCTGATTGGGAGCCATATTTAACTATCGGTTTTTTCACTTTGTGTTGTGGTTTCATGTTCTGTATAGGTTTGTGTTGGTGAACCTGTAGACTTCACGTATCGTTTTGTTGTTTTGTTATTTGTGTATAGTACTCATTAAAAGATGTACGCATATCACGCTGCGCCTTGGTCCGGTTCTTACGACGATCGTGACACTTACATTAGCAATCAGGGTTAGGGGCCTTGCTCAAGGGCACATTGACAGATTAATCTATGCTCTTAACTGCTAGGCTACCTGCCCTGCTAGGCTACCTGCCGTCATGTGGGAGGCTTAATGCAGTTACAATAAATCAGATGTTCCCACATGTCAAAGTCATCCTGAATGTCAGTGTACAGGAAGAGTTAAGACCAGCCAGGACCGTACTGAATAATAATGTACAGAGACATGCATTCTTT
>NW_025533683.1:287500-312500 GCF_020615455.1 Coregonus clupeaformis | reverse complement strand
CACTTCAATCACTGTAGATGAAGGGGAGGAGACAGGTTAAAGAAGGATTTTTAAGCTTTGAGACAACTGAGATGGATTGTGTATGTGTGCCATTGAGGGTGAATGGGCAAGACAAAAGATTGAAGTGCCTTTGAACGTGCCTTTGAACGGGGTATGGTAGTAGGTGTCAGGCGCACCGGTTTGTGTTAAGTACTTCAACGCTGCTGGGTTTTTCACGCTCAACAGTTTCCTGTATGTATCAAGAATGGTCCACCACCCAAAGGACTTCCAGCCAATTTGACACAACTGTGGGAAGCATTGGAGTCAACATGGGCCAGCATCCCTGTGGAACGGTTTTGACACCTTGTAGAGTCCATGCCCTGACGAATTGAGGCTGTTCTGAGGGCAAAAGATGGTGCACCTCAATATTATGAAGGTGTTCCTAATGTTTGGTATACTCAATGTATATCACACCATGTTATAGAGCTCAGTAACAACGGACAGCCGACTTCAATCTTTAATCTAGTCTGTAGACTGATGATGTAGGGTGATGACGGTAGTAATCTAGTCTGTAGACTGATGATGTAGGGTGATGAAAAAAAAATGTAGGGTGATGAAAAAAATGACGGTAGTAATCTAGTCTGTAGGCTGATGACGGTAGTAACTAGTCTGTAGACTGATGATGTAGGCTGATGACGGTAGTAACTAGTCTGTAGACTGATGATGTAGGGTGATGACGGTAGTAATCTAGTCTGTAGGCTGATATTGCTAGTAATCTAGTCTGAAGACTGATGATGTAGGGTGATGACGGTAGTAATCTAGTCTGTAGACTGATGACAGTAGTAATCTAGTCTGTAGACTGATGATGTAGGCTGATGACGGTAGTAATCTAGTCTGTAGGCTGATGACGGTAGTAACTAGTCTGTAAACTGATGATGTAGGCTGATGACGGTAGTAACTAGTCTGTAGACTGATGATGTAGGGTGATGACGGTAGTAATCTAGTCTGTAGACTGATGACGGTAGTAATCTAGTCTGTAGACTGATGATGTAGGCTGATGACGGTAGTAATCTAGTCTGAAGACTGATGATGTAGGGTGATGACGGTAGTAATCTAGTCTGTAGGCTGATGACGGTAGTAACTAGTTTGTAGACTGATGATGTAGGGTGATGACGGTAGTAATCTAGTCTGTAGGCTGATGACGGTAGTAACTAGTCTGTAGACTGATGATGTAGTGTGATGACGGTAGTAACTAGTCTGAAGACTGATGATGGGAGTCTTACAGCCACACATTTTTCATCATGGCACTTATTCAAGTGATAGCAGCTATTTCCAAGAAGAGGCTCCTTGCAAAAACTGTGATATGTGGTTGTTTTTTCTTACTAACCTTAGTTCTCTGGAGAACAGCGTCTGCTACATGACTCAAATGTAAATGTAGCAGACATGTTTATCATTCCATCCAAATACATCGTTAAAAGCTTGTCCTCTTTAATCCTCTGATTCCACATAGCAAATGAAAGGCATTTATTTACTTTACCGGAATCTTCAGGAATACCAGGTTGATGAAGGTATTACTGAAACAAGTTGTACTTTTATACTTACTGACGTAGAAGTGCACTCACTGCGTGTTTCCCAAATGGTACCCTATTCCCTATATAGTGCACTGGTCAAAAATAGTTCACTATATAGGGAATAGGGAGGCATTTAGGACGCATTGATAGTTACTGACATAAAGCACTGCACTCAGTGACAGGAGGAATTTTAAGACTTCCCTTGTCTTCTATTGTCTTTCCCTGTCACTGAAGTTGTTCTTTCCAGTTCTCTGCTGAATATAGAACATAACATTTTCTTAATATAGAACAATCATTCCTTAAAATTAACATATTCTCTCTCTCTCTCTCTCTCTCTCTCTCTCTCTCTCTCTCTTTCTCTCTCTCTCTCTCTCTCCCCCCTCATTCTATTTTCTTCAGGCTTCTACATTTGACACCCCCAAAAAGGAAAAAAGGCCCCCAAGAAAATGGCGTGGTTCTAAAAACTACGGCACAGATGCCAAAACAACACTGCAGGTACTGTAAAAGGAAACACAGTCAGTTGAAATGTTTGAATAGTTCACTTTTTAAAAACATTAATTCATACATTCACATGAATTAAGCCTCACAGAGACCTTCAGGTTAAAACGTTGCACAATGAAACTGGGGGAACATTCATCAGTGTGAGGGTATCTATTATTTATTTCATGGATAGTTCACTTTACCTCACTTGCAACTTCTGTGCATCAAAAAGTGTCTATCCATTCACTATTTGAAAAATGGCAGATACATTTTTTTTTGTCTGCTTCCTGTTCCTGTTCCATCCCAGATTCCCAGCTGCATCTCTTCTGGCTCCGTCCGTCTCCACGCCTCCAACCCCAACCTCTCCGCTGCAGCCCTGGGGAATGCGAAGGCCTACCCTGAACCTCCCTATATGGACTCTCCTATAGACGTAGCCAAACTACAGGAGGACTTCTGCCGCGTCGCTAACAACCGTAAGTACTCTCTCTCTCTGTCACCAACAACCAATAGATCCCAATAGGAGATAGCATCGCTAACAACCACCTTTCATCTGTCATCTTTATTCGGATCCCCATTAGCTGACGCCATGACGACAGCTAGTCTTCCTGGGGTCCTAAACACAACAACACAGAGACATAACAGACATGAGACTGTACAAGTCCTCTGTCACGGACACCCAATAGATCCTAATAGGAGACACTTTTTATTTTATATAGTATGCCGCCTCTCGCATTTTGGGCAATGGCATTATATACACTACATGGCCAAAAGTATGTGGACACCGCTTCAAATTAGTGGATTCGGCTATTTCAGCCACACACGTTGCTGACAGGTGTATAAAATTTAGCACACAGCCATGCAATCTCCATAGACAAACACTGGCAGTAGAATGGTCCATACTAAAGAGCTCAGTGACTTTCAATGTGGCACCGTCATAGGATGCTATCTTTCCAACAAGTCAGTAAGTCAAATTTCTGCCCTGCTAGAGCTGCCCCGGTCAAATGTAAGTGCTGTTATTGTGAAGTGGAAACGTCTAGGAGCAACAACAGCTCAGCCGCGAAGTGGTAGGCCACACAAGCTCACAGAACGGGACCGCCGAGTGCTGAAGCGCGTAGCGCGTAAAAATCGTCTGTCCTCGGTTGCTACACTCACTACAGAGTTCCCAACTGCCTCTAGAAGCAACGTCAGCACAATAATTGTTTGTCGGGAGCTTTGTGCAATGGGTTTCCATGTCCGAGCAGCCACACACAAGCCTAAGAACACCATGCGCAATGCCAAGTGTTGGCTGGAGTGGTGAAAAGGTCGCCGCCATTGGACTCTGGAGCAGTGGAAATGCATTCTCTGGAGTGTTGAATCACACTTCACCATCTGGCAGTTCGACAGACAAATCTGGATTTGACTGATGCCAGGAGAACGCTACCTGCCCTAATGCATAGTGCCAACTGTAAAGTTTGGTGGAGGAGGAATAATTGTCTGGGGCTGTTTTTCATGGTTAAGGCCCCTTAGTTCCAGTGAAGGGAAATCTTAACGCTATTGCATACAATGACATTCTAGGTGATTCTGTGCTTCCAACTTTGTGGAAATAGTTTGGGGAAGGCCCTTTCCTGTTTCAGCATAACAATGCCCCCGTGCACAAAGCGAGGTCCATACAGAAATGGTTTGTCGAGATCGGTGTGGAAGAACTTGACTGGCCTGCATAGAGCCCTGACCTCAACTCCATCAAACACCTTTGGGATGAATTGGAACGCCGACTGCGAGCCAGACCTGATCGCCCAACATCAGTGCCCGACCTCACTAATGCTCTTGTGGCTGAATGGAAGCAAGTCCCCGCAGCAATGTTCCAACATCTAGTGGAAAACCTTCCCAGAAGAGTGGAGGCTGTTATAGCAGCAAAGGGGGAACCAACTCCATATTAATGCCCATGATTTTGGAATGAGATGATCGACAAGCAGGTGTCCATGTAGTGTATGTAATTCTTCAGGGACCGTCAGTTTGACAATTTAAAATGGGTTAAAATAGGAAATGGACCCTGCCGACTCATCTCCCTGAATTATCCACAGTAACATTGTATACAAATGCTAATATGAAAATAGCCCATTGAACAGAGATGAGGCGGAAAGGTGTTGATTGACTCTGAAGCAATCCATTAGCAGTTATTACGGCAGGGCATCAGTGGTGTAATCATTGTGTGCAATAGGGCAGCAGGCTTTTGGCATGCTAATAGAAAATCTGTGTATCTGTGCCATAACACCACTGATAGAAAGTGTTGATGTGTAGCTCAATTGGTAGAGCATGGCGCTTGTAACACCAGGGTAGTGGGTTCGATCCCCGGGACCACCCATACGTAAAAATGTATGCGCACATGACTGTAAGTCGCTTTGGATAAAAGCGTCTGCTAAATGGCATATTAATATATTAATTGATGTGAATGACAGGAGAGCAGTGATAACCTCTGATTGAGACTCAGAGGGTAAATATCTCAATCATATACTCCCTCAACTGAGCAGGAACCCCAGGCTTCTACATTGTAGGTTCTCAGTTATTAATGGAGGAGACAACCTCTGAGGCCCCCCCCTCTCTCTTTCGCTCTCTCTCTCTGCCCCCCTCTCTCTCTCTCTCAATTTCAATTTCTCTCTGCCCCCTCTCTTTCTCTCTGCCTCTCTCGCTCTCTCTCTCTCTCTCTCAATTTCAATTTAAGGGCTTTATTGGCATGGGAAACATATGTTTACATTGCCAAAGCAAGTGAAATAGATAACAAAAGTGAAATGAACAATCAAAAAATGAACATTCACAAAAGTTCCAAAAGAATAAAGACATTTCAAATGTCATATTATGTGCAAATAGGTACAAAAGGGAAAATAAATTAACATAAATATGGGTTGTATTTACAATGGTGTTAGTTCTTCACTGGTTGCCCTTTTCCTGTGGCAACAGGTCACATATCTTGCTGCTGTGATGGCACACTGTGGTATTTCACCCAATAGATATGGTAGTTCGAATACTTTGTGGGTCTGTGTAATCTGAGGGAAATATGTGTCTCTAATATGGTCATACATTTGGCAGGAGGTTAGGATGTGCAGCTCAGTTTCCACCTCATTTTGTGGGCAGTGTGCACATAGCCTGTCTTCTCTTGAGAGCCAGGTATGCCTACGGCGGCCTTTCTCAATAGCAAGGCTAAGCTCACTGAGTCTGTACATAGTCAAAGCTTTCCTTAATTTTGGGTCAGTCACAGTGGTCAGGTATTCTGCCATTGTGTACTCTCTGTTTAGGGCCAAATAGCATTCTAGTTTGCTCAGTTTTTTTGTTAATTCTTTCCTATGTGTCAAGTAATTATCTTTTTGTTTTCTCATGATTTGTTGGGTCTAATTGTGTTGCTGTCCCTCTCTCTCTCTCTCTCTCTCTCTCTCTCTCTCTCTCTCTCTCTCTCTCTCTCTCTCTCTCTCTCTCTCTCTCTCTCTCTCTCTCTCTCTTTCTCTGTCTCTTTCTCTGCCCCCCCCCCCTCTCTCTCACAGTGCATGCCACCATGAAGTCAGCCCTGAGCTCTCTCACCTCTGAGAAAGAAAGGTTAAAACAGGTGCTGGACCACCAAGACACATGCCCCCCTACCTCCCCTGGGATTATGGGTCTGAAGAACGCTCTGTCCTCGGTGAGAAAAGTACCATAAGACCCCCTCCCACACCTCTCACTCTGTCACTGCACTGTAGGTCTTCAGTCAGAGAGAATAGACGTGTCTCTCCTTTTGACTTGCTATTGTATCCTGGTAGCCTGTCCTCCCACACCAGTTATCAAGTGTGACTACTGACGCCACGCCAGTGTCTGCTGACAAGCCTGTTACGGGGGATTACTGGTTGTGTGTGTGTGTGTGTGTGTGTGTGTGTGTGTGCCCACCTGAACACACACAGTCTCACAGTCAGTCCTGTAGTCAGTGCCTCCCTCCTTCCCTCCCTCCCTCCCACCCTCCCTCCCTCCCTCCCTCCCTCCCTCCCTCCCTCCCCTTTTAACAAGGCTACATGATGGTGTTTCATGTGTTTCAACCTCTTCTGACCTCAATGAGACAACCAAAACAAAGTTAACATTTAAATCACACTGTAAGATTATAAGATTTAGATTATATATTTTTCCCTTTGCGCAATGCTTTGCACTACAAACATTTTGCCATAAGACTGCAGCTGTGCTTGGTTGGGGCATTTTCTCCTCTCCTCCGCTCCTGGCTGCATGTGCTGCCATAGAAATAGAATTAATAGAACGGGGTTCCCCATTCAAGTCAGTGATGGTATAATGGGTGGATTGGCAGCCATTGCGAGTGTACCCATAGGACCAAAGCAGGACGTAAAAGTAGGAAGTAAAAGCATGATTCAATTCAACTGTTATTGCAAAATATTAGTATGGACGTCAAACGTTCAGGCTGCTGCACAGACTCTATGGGGGCTCTAGTCTAGAGCTTCCGGTTAAATTGTGTTTGAGAGGATTTTAAAACTCTAAATGGTTAAATGAGTGAGAAATATATGTCATTGTTGCAATAGTTTGTGAGTGGGCAACGTATATTATTATATTTTGAATTAGTTTGCCACATAAAATGATTGTATATTGCACTAATTTCCCTAATGTGGACAGTTTGTATTACTACCTTACACAAGCTTGCATTTTCATCCCATAAAATTCAGTGGAATTACACATCCTTTTTACTTCAGATTGGTGTAAGGTAGCAACACAAACTGTATAAAAGTTTATGGTCATCACGATGACATAAGATTGATTGCTTAAAACTGATCAATATTTTGGTTTTTGTACCTTAGCCTTCCTTCAAACTGCACGCAGAGACATACAAATGGTATCCAAGAGTTCATCTGACTCTGGGGAAGTAGATAAAGGGTTTCATTACCAAAATCCTGAAGTATCCCTTTAAGTTAACTAACCGAAAAGTGGTTTGTTCCCTTTTCCATGATGGCAGCCTCCCGAAATCAACATCTGACATTCCAAAATATAGATATAAGCCTTATAGAAGTTCTCATCTAATCAACCATGTATAGCTTATTCCAAGTTTCCGTGTGGCTTTTGAATAGTGTTAGTTTAAACAGCGCTACACCCCAAATGTTTGCCCCCTGTTCTATTGATTTCAGCGTGATATCGATGGAAGTGATTAACCAAAACTAGTGTTGCGTTACACTTACCGCATTGGCGACCCACCCATCAAAATGCAACACTTCAAAATGTGGCGAGCTGTCTTCTAGAAATTGTCCTCTAACCAGTGATGTACACATTATTCCCAGATTGTGTTTTTTGTGCTGTGTTAGTTTTAACAGGACGTGCAACCTCATCTCCACCCTCTTGCGCAAATGATTTCAACGTCATATTGATATGAGTAATTGACAAATAAGTGTTGCGTTTCTCTTTCCGTTTTTGTTGACCCCCAAATCAAACTGCATCAGTCCAAAATGTAGCTGACGGTCTTCTGCTGGTTGTTCTCTAACCAGTGATGGACAAAATATCTCCAGATTCCATGTGTTTTTTAGTTGTGTTAGTTTCAACAGCGCGTACATCCTGATTTCCCCCCTAATCGATATCAGTGATTTATTGCCACTTGTCAAAACGACAGGGTTTTTGGTGTGTGTGTAGTTTATAAGGTGCTCATTTAAAATATACCAGTAATATGATTACTATTGTTGCACATGTATGGTAGATAGTACATTTTATGTTTAGGTTTTCGATATATCAAGAACTGTTTCTGCATATTGGTTATTGATTTGGATACATTAAAACTGTGTTTTGACTAGGCTATTTATCAAAATGTCTTGTGAACAGGAAGCAGCGACAGCATCATTTTCAAATTAATTTTTTGGAATATAAATTGACTTTCATCATTTATTTCCAATGGCATTATACTTAATCAGGTAAAAACAGCTGAGATGTATTTATTTTGATGATATATCAGAAATCACCAAAACGGGTTTGCCCTGCCTGGCATGAGCCACATCAGTTAACATCATTTGAATGAACATTCTACACATTCATGGGAATTATTGCATCACAATACCAGGTAGCCTTTGCGAGTGTACCCATGAGGTTACCAGTCAAATTGACACTTCGCTAAGCCCCTCCCCAGAATTTTGGCCAACCAATCACAGCGCTCCAATGGATAGCAACTGTCGTCGAGTCCGACTCCTCGGACAAACTCATGTTTAAATCAAATCGCATACAAGCCAGTGAGGGCTATGACAAAAACTGAGAGTTTTCTTAAAAAAATTAATGTTTAAAAATAATTGAACAGTGCACCAGGGGTACTTGCTACTGTGATTCCTGAAATGCAGAGCCTGTTAATAGAGTATTTTTCTCATCCGAAATGATACTTTTGTTACGTTGTTTGTTAGCTCAGCTGGTTAGATAGCTAGCTCTCGTCTCATTGACCACGAAACGTTGTGTCAAGCTAAAATACCACCTCTGCAGGATTAACAACTCAACATGAACCTGCCTACCTATAGACGTCAGTTATTCCTTGTTATTAATCCCCCAGACTTGATAGATGCCGCTCTGCCTTACCACTGAGCTAGTTTACAGCTAGGGACCGTTCCACAACCTCAACACTACCAGTCAAACGTTTTAGAACACCTACTCATTCAAGGGTTTTTCTTAATTTTTTACTATATTCTACATTGTAGAATAATAGTGAAGACATCAAAATGATGAAATAACACATATGGAATCATGTTGTAACCAAAAAAGTGTTAAACAAATAAAAATATATTTTATATTTGAGATTCTTCAAATAGCCGCCCTTTGCTTTGATGACAGCTCTGCACACTCTTGGCATTCTCTCAACCAGCTTCACCTGGAATGCTTTTGCAACAGTCTTCAAGGAGTTCCCACATATGCTGAGCACTTGTTGGCTGCTTATCCTTCACTCTGCGGTCCGACTCATCCCAAACCATCTCAATTGGGTTGAGGTCGGGGGATTGTGGAGGCCAGGTCATCTGATGCAGCACTCCATCACTCTCTCTCTTGGTCAAATAGCCTTTACACAGCCTGGAGGTGTGTTGGGTTATTGTCCTGTTGAAAAACAAATGATAGTCCCACTAAGCCCAAACCAGATGGGATGGCATATCGCTGCAGAATGCTGTGGTAGCCATGCTGCTTAAGTGTGCCTTGAATTCTAAATAAATCACAGACAGTGACACCAGCAAAGCACCCCCACACCATAACACCTCCTCCTCCATGCTTTACGGTGGGAACTACACATGCAGAGACCATCCATTCACCCACACCGCGTCTCACAAAGACACGGCGGTTGGAACCAAAAATCTCAAATTCGGACTCCAGACCAAAGGACACATTTCCACCGGTCTAATGTCCATTGCTTGTGTTTCTTGGCCAAGCATGTCTCTTCTTCTTATTGGTGTACTTTAGTAGTGATTTCTTTGCAGCAATTCGACCATGAAGGACTGATTGACACAGTCTCCTCTGAACAGTTGATGTTGAGATGTGTCTGTGACTTGAACTCTGTGAAGCATTTATTTGGGCTGTAATTCTGAGGCTGGTAACTCTAATGAACTTATCCTCTGCAGCAGAGGTAACTCTGGGTCTTCCATTCCTGTGGCGGTCCTCATGAGAGCCAGTTTCATCATAGCGCTTGATGTTTTTTGCGACTGCACTTGAAGAAACGTTCAAAGTTCTTGAAATGTTCTGTATTGGCTGACCTTCATGTCTTAAAGTAGTGATGGACTGTAGTTTCTCTTTGCTTATTTGAGCTGTTCTTGCCATAATATGGACTTGGTCTTTTACCAAATAGGGCTATCTTCTGTATACCCCCCTACCTTGTCACAACACAACTGATTGGCTCAAACGCATTAAGAAGGAAATAAATTCCACAAATTAACTTTTAAGAAGACACACCTGTTAATTGAAATGCATTCCAGGTGACTACCTCATGAAGCTGGTTGAGAGAATGCCAAGAGTGTGCAAAGCTGTCATCAAGGCAAAGGGTGGCTATTTGAAGAATCTCAAATATAAAATATATTTGGATTTGTTTAACACTTTTTTGGTTACTACATGATTCCATATGTGTTATTTCATAGTTTTGATGTCTTCACTATTATTCTACAATGTAGAAAATAGTAAAAAATTAAGAAAAGCCCTTGAATGAGTAGGTGTTCTAAAACTTTTGACCGGGAGTGTACCTCTGGCTGAACATCATCACTACTAGTTTTAAACATTAACATTTCATATTTCCTTCAAATTGACCTTTAATATTCTAATTTCACTCAATTCAAATATCATTCTAAGTTAACATAATACTTCAGTTACATATTAGCCATTCAATATCCCATAATCATTATCATAACATTTCATCATTATAACATTTCACTATCAATCTCCTACAGGCCCTAAGGCCTTATCCTCCAAGCCTAATGGACATAGTGCTAATTTACCTTAAAACAAACTAATATCTCATCCTGAACCATTTTACTATATTACTTCAGCCACCTTTTAACATTTGCTCAACATTTTCAACATTTAACGTTCAACGTATTTAGTATTTAACATTCTATTATCATTTTAATCAGTTCCAGTCCCAAGTCTGAAAAAGCCATATCTCAGACTGGCCAATAAAAAGAAAATATTAAGATGTGCAGTCTGAGATATGGCTTTTTCTTTGCAACTCTGCCTAGAAGGTCAACATCCCTGAGTCGCCTCTTCACTGTTGACGTTGAGACTGGTGTTTTGCGGGTACTATTTAATGAAGCTGCCAGTTGAGGACCTGTGAGGCGCCTGTTTCTCAAACTAGACACTCTAATGTATTTGTCCTCTTGCTTAGTTGTGCACCGGGGCCTCCCACTCCTCTTTCTATACTGGCAATTGTAATGACAGTCCAGCACAACATACCCAAGAGTTTCCTGATTAGCAAGGGGTAGTCTGTGTTTAATTTCATTGTGTATCAGAAACACAGTTTGAGATCTTTGTGAGGGGATTTCGCCAGTGGTTGAATGGGTAATTGGCCTTGCCAGGAAAATGTTGTCAGAGGTTGCAACAGTAAACAGGGGGGAGTGGCTTAGCGAATGGTTAGAGGTTCCAAGCCCATTTTATTCATTATATTTCTATGTGTGCTGCTGCTGCAGGGAGGGGGTCGTTGCCTAGGCAACCAAAGATTTGTTTGCTACAACACCTTGCTTGTTTCAGCAAGGAGCAACAAAGTTGCATCACGTTATCGCAGAAATAGACTCAACCACAAGAGTGCCCGGTCGTCCCGTCTTCAGCCAGCTGTTCCTTCCATGTTTTTTAAACGGTTATGACGGTTATTTCAGTTTTTTCATGACGGTCTTCATCCATAACCGTCGGTTACACGGTTATACAGTAATTGTGCCAGCCCTAATGGCATATCAATGTCTGGAAGTGACATTGTATTTTGTTCAATGTCTTGCCTGTCTAAGTCACTCTTGAAAGACACCTCTGTTCTTAACCACTCCTACTGCTGATGAGGCAGAGCTCATCTTGTTTTTGTCTTTCAACGTGAGTCTTCTCAGAGCTTATTGGTGAGATAATTATAGGCACCTCATCACATCTTCCCCACAGCTCTGTGTTCATACAGCACCTATTTTCAGCACATTATTAATGCATTGGCACGATCTGTATTTGTGCAGAATCACATTTCAAATGTTTATATTTTTGAATTGGCAGAAACACAAGTAATGCAGAAAATGCTTGATAGAAAATGTTTGAATATGAAAAGAAAAAGTATGAAATCCACCAATCAGTAGAGATGTTGAGTGGTGTTTTGGTGTCCCCAGAGTCATATTCACTATGCACCAAACGGAAGATAACAGACTGCAACAGGGAGGGATGTGTAAAAATAAGAAACACTTGTTTTTCATTTTTCTGTTGCAAAAGGTTTTGCTACGGTGTGCACTAATGAATACGTCCCAGCATTGTGTGTGTGGCTGTGTGCTGAAACAGAACACTGGTTGTTTGTTGTTCCATCCAGGCTATAGCCCAGAACTCTGAACTGAGAGAGCGGCTGAGCAACATTCACGCTGAGTCCCGCTGCGTCCCAGAACCCTCCACTGGGCTCATAAACCTCTCTGGCCCCCTGCAGGTGGGTGTGGGACATGCATGATGATATGCATGATGACACACCCTCCCTTCCATATCAGCATCATCAGGTTTGCAAAATTCCGCTAACTGGTCGGAGGATTCCGGATTCCAGAGGATTCTGGATTTCATCCTTATTCCCTCCTAGTTCTTGGAATCTAAACCGTGATTTCTGGAAAAACCTGGGAACTTTGGGGAAAGTTACCAGAATTTTGCGACCCTAATCATCATCACTGGCATTATTATCTAATGAGAACAGGCTATATGATTATAATAGGATATAATCTGCTGGCCTTAGTCCCAATACAACAGCTGTTGTCCCACTCACTGCTTGTTTAGGCCCCTCTGTAATGATGAGTGACTATCATCACAACATCTCCTTAGTTGTTACAGAGTAACAGGTTCAGCAGTGTTTTCTACTCCTAACTGTTACAATATGGATGGTTAGTGTTGACAGCTCTAACTCCTACTTATCAAGCTGAGTGTTGAGACAACAACTGATTAGAAGATGAGACTGAAGGGATTGTTAGTTAGGTGTTTGGGTGTAAACTGTAAACACCTCTCCTTCTGTTCAGAGTCAGTTGTTATCCTCAAGAGCTCACACACAGACACACACACACACACACACATACACACATACACACACACACACACACACACACACACACACACACACACACACACACACACACACACACACACACACAAACACAAACAGTGAATCAGAGTCCGTTGGTACCCTCAGGAGCTTACTGTCGTGTATATCAGATTAATGATAGGGTACAACCTGATCCTGTTAATCACATCCCTGGATGCTTCCAATACATACACACACTCACAGACACACACACACACACACACATGCCCACACACACACACACACACACACACACACACCCGCACATGCACACATACAAACACTCACACACACACTCACACACACACACACACACACACACACACACACACACACACACACACAGTTAGTGATTCTATTATGGTCAGAGGAGGTTCCTCAGAGGAAGGCTTCCCTGTTTCCTCATCATTAATTGGTCCACAGAGGCATCAGAGAATCAACAAGTAGGCCTAATGCACTGTTTGCGTCCCCCACATGGGCCCTGGTCAACACTACTGCACTATAACAGGAATAAGGTGACATTTGGGACGCAACCTGTATATGTGTTCAATTCACACAGTCACACTATTCTTTGGAAATGTGCATGTTTATTCATGGTTTATTGTTTCAGCCAGTAATGTTTATTCCTTTTGAAAGTTGTAACAACAGGAGAATGAGTTAGAATTAATATAAGTCTAAACCAAACTGAATTAATCTAAGCCTAAACCTAACTGAATTAACCTAAGCCTAAACCTAACTGAATTAATCTAAGCCTAAACCTAACTGAATTAATCTAAGCCTAAACCTAACTGACATTATGTTCTCCTCTTATTAGAAGCAAGACTCCACAGATGGATCCCACCCCCTAGTTCACCAGGCGTCCAATGAGAGCAGAGCGTCCATCACAGAGTCTCTGTCGGAGTTCTTCGATGCTCAGGAGGTTCTACTGTCCGCCAGCTCCTCGGAAAACGAGGTCAGTGCCTGACTGGGATGAGGAAGGAGGAGGGAGGAGGAGGAGAGAGGAGGGAGGAGGAGGAGGGAGGAGGAGGAGAGAGGAGGAAGGAGGAGGAGAGAGGGGGA
Source organism: Coregonus clupeaformis (assembly GCF_020615455.1). NCBI lineage: Eukaryota > Metazoa > Chordata > Actinopteri > Salmoniformes > Salmonidae > Coregonus > Coregonus clupeaformis. The sequence goes on along the minus strand of NW_025533683.1, from coordinate 298,694 downwards.
TGGAGGAGGAGGGAGGGGGAGGAGAGAGGGGGATGGAGGAGGAGGGAGGGGGAGGAGGAGGAGAGAGGAGGGAGGAGGAGGGAGGAGGAGGAGAGAGGGGGATGGAGGAGGAGGGAGGGGGAGGAGGGAGGAGGAAGAGAGAGGGGGAGGAGGAAGCAGGAGTAACAGACAGAGAGCTGGAGGAACACTTTGTCTGGAACACACGTCAGACATCTGGCTTCAGACTTAATGAGGCACCTCCAGTCAGAGCTCTGAGCTACAGAACATGTTCAGTATGTTTTCTGTCCCTGTGTGAAAGTTAATTACCCCCATCTAAAATACCCTTACTGAGGAGAGGAGAGGAGCTGAGGTGTACATTTGTCAGTATCTCCTCAGGGACCGATCGCCCCCCCCCCCTCTTCCCACTCCCTCCCCCTCCGTTCTCAAACCCACTGGGTGCGTCCCAAATGGCATCCTATTTCCTATTTAGTGCACCATTTTGACCAGGACCCATGGGGAATAGGGTGCCATTTGGAAAACTCCCATATGTTGTGACAGGACGTTCCCATATGTTGTCACAGGACGTTAAAAGGGACCTGACAGCTTCCTGTTTCCTGGTTCCCGCCTCTCTCAGGTGGGCGCTGTTAAAAAGGTATATTTGATTTATTCTTTATATTCCAGGCCTCTGATGATGACTCATACATCAGTGACAACGTCAGCGACAACATCTCCATGGACAACTTCAGCAACGAGACGGAGAGACCTATCTCGGGTAAGGGAACACTTTACCATTTGTGTTCCAAGTGGCACCCTATTCCCTGTATAATGTACTACTGTTGACCAGGGCTCACAGAGCTCTGTTCAAAACTAGTGCAATAGGGTGCAATTTGGGACGTGTTTTCCTGATTATGTAGTGACATACAGTAGTTATGACCACTAATATCCTCTTCCTAACCCTCCAGGCTGTGAAGAGAACGGGACCCTTCTGAGAAGACGCAGGTCGTGCCTCCCCTCAGCCAGCCCTAACACCAGTAACATCAGTCTATGGAACATCCTTAAGAACAACATAGGGAAAGACCTCTCCAAGGTACCATGGACTTTTAGCTTTATTTCTGTCTACTTTGTTGGTTTATTTATTTTCTGTTGTGTTTGTGATTTGTTTCTGCCTACGTAGAGCGTTGAGATTCCTCTGTAATGAAAAGCGCTATACATTACAAAATGTCTTATTATTATAATTACATTATTCCATTTGGTTTTCAAGACGTTATTACATAATTACTACATTTGTATTATTATGAAGGTGACCAAATCTAGCTTTGAGATTGCTGTGTAAATGTGTTATTATTATTATTCAGGTGGCTATGCCTGTTCAGCTGAACGAGCCCCTCAACACCCTGCAGAGACTGTGTGAGGAGCTGGAGTACAGCGAGCTGCTGGACAAAGCTGCTAACACACAGGACCCCTTTGAACGCATGGTGAGAGAGGATGTGTACACACACACACACACACACACACACACACACACATACACAAACACTGGACTCCTTTGAGGGTATGGACAGAGAATATGCTCTGAACACACACACACGCACACTGACACAGGACCCCTTTCAGTGCACAGTGGACCCGCACACATACAGTGCCTTGCAAAAGTATTCATCCCCCTTGGCATTTTTCCTATTTTGTTGCTTTACATCCTGTAATTTAAATTGATTTTTATTTGGATTTCATGTAATGGACATACACAAAATAGTCCAAATTGGTGAAGAAAATTCTAAAAAATAAATAACGGAAAAGTGGTGCGGGCATATGTATTCACCTCCTTTGCTATGAAGCCCCTAAATAAGATCTGGTGCAACCAATTACCTTCAGAAGTCACATAAGTAGTTAAATAAAGTCCACCTGTGTGCAATCTAAGTGTCACATGATCTGTCACATGATCTCAGTATATACAGTGGGGAAAAAAAGTATTTAGTCAGCCACCAATTGTGCAAGTTCTCCCACTTAAAAAGATGAGAGAGGCCTGTAATTTTCATCATAGGTACACGTCAACTATGACAGACAAAATGAGAAAAAAAAATCCAGAAAATCACATTGTAGGATTTTAATGAATTTATTTGCAAATTATGGTGGAAAATAAGTATTTGGTCAATAACAAAAGTTTCTCAATACTTTGTTATATACCCTTTGTTGGCAATGACACAGGTCAAACGTTTTCTGTAAGTCTTCACAAGGTTTTCACACACTGTTGCTGGTATTTTGGCCCATTCCTCCATGCAGATCTCCTCTAGAGCAGTGATGTTTTGGGGCTGTCGCTGGGCAACACGGACTTTCAACTCCCCTCCAAAGATTTTCTATGGGGTTGAGATCTGGAGACTGGCTAGGCCACTCCAGGACCTTGAAATGCTTCTTACGAAGCCACTCCTTCGTTGCCCGGGCAGTGTGTTTGGGATCATTGTCATGCTGAAAGACCCAGCCACGTTTCATCTTCACTGCCCTTGCTGATGGAAGGAGGTTTTCACTCAAAATCTCACGATACATGGCCCCATTCATTCTTTCCTTTACACGGATCAGTCGTCCTGGTCCCTTTGCAGAAAAACAGCCCCAAAGCATGATGTTTCCACCCCCATGCTTCCCAGTAGGTATGGTGTTCTTTGGATGCAACTCAGCATTCTTTGTCCTCCAAACACGACGAGTTGAGTTTTTACCAAAAAGTTCTATTTTGGTTTCATCTGACCATTTGACATTCTCCCAATCCTCTTCTGGATCATCCAAATGCACTCTAGCAAACTTCAGATGGGCCTGGACATGTACTGGCTTAAGCAGGGGGACACGTCTTGCACTGCAGGATTTGAGTCCCTGGCGGCGTAGTGTGTTACTGATGGTAGGCTTTGTTACTTTGGTCCCAGCTCTCTGCAGGTTATTCACTAGGTCCCCCCGTGTGGTTCTGGGATTTTTGCTCACCGTTCTTGTGATCATTTTGACCCCACGGGGTGAGATCTTGCGTGGAGCCCCAGATCGAGGGAGATTATCAGTGGTCTTGTATGTCTTCCATTTCCTAATAATTGCTCCTACAGTTGATTTCTTCAAACCAAGCTGCTTACCTATTGCAGATTCAGTCTTCCCAGCCTGGTGCAGGTCTACAATTTTGTTTCTGGTGTCCTTTGACAGCTATTTGGTCTTGGCCATAGTGGAGTTTGGAGTGTGACTGTTTGAGGTTGTGGACAGGTGTCTTTTATACTGATAACAAGTTCAAACAGGTGCCATTAATACATGTAACGAGTGGAGGACAGAGGAGCCTCTTAAAGAAGAAGTTACAGGTCTGTGAGAGCCAGAAATCTTGCTTGTTTGTAGGTGACCAAATACTTATTTTCCACCATAATTAGCAAATAAATTCATAAAAAATCCTACAATGTGATTTTCTGGAAAAAAAATTCTCAATTTGTCTGTCATAGTTGACGTGTACCTATGATGAAAATTACAGGCCTCTCTCATCTTTTTAAGTGGGAGAACTTGCACAATTGGTGGCTGACTAAATACTTTTTTTCCCCACTGTACACCTGTTCTGAAAGGCCCCAGTGTCTGCAACACCACTAAGCAAGGGGCACCACCAAGCAAGCGGCACCATGAAGACCAAGGAGCTCTCCAAACAGGTCAGGGACAAAGTTGTGGATACAGATCAGGATTGGGTTATAAAAAAATATCAGAAACTTTGAACATCCCAAAGAGCACCATTAAATCCATTATAAAAAAATGGAAAGAATATGGCACCACAACAAACCTGCCAAGAGAGGACCGCCCACCAAAACTCACGGACCAGGCAAGGGGGGCATTAATCAGAGAGGCAACAAAGAGACCAAAGATAACCCTGAAGGAGCTGCAAAGCTCCACAGCAGAGATTGGAGTACCTGTCAATAGGACCACTGTCCTGGGATGGAGGTTCACCTTCCAGCAGGATAATGACCCTAAGCATACTGCTAAATCAACACTCGAGTGGTTTAAGGGGAAACATTTAAATGTCTTGGAATGGCCTAGTCAAAGCCCAGACCTCAATCCAATTGAGAATCTGTGGTATGACATAAAGATTGCTGTACACCAGCGGAACCCATCCAACTTGAAGGAGCTGGAGCAGTTTTTCCTTGAAGAAAGGGCAAAAATCCCAGTGGCTAGATGTGCCAAGCTTATAGAGACATACCCCAAGAGACTTGCAGCTGTAATTGCTGCAAAAGGTGGCTCTACAAAGTATTGACTTTGGGGGGGTGAATAGTTATGCACGCTCAAGTTTTCTGTTTTTTTGTCTTATTTCTTGTTTGTTTCATAATAAAAAATATTTTGCATCTTCGAAGTGGTAGGCATGTTGTGTAAAACAAACCCCCCAAAAATCCATTTTAATTCCAGGTTGTAAGGCAACAAAATAGGAAAAATGCCAAGGGGGGTGAATACTTTCGCAAGCAACTGTACACTTCAAACAAATTCACACATTTGGGCACACAGGACCCCTTCTGCACAAATGGTGAATCATACACACTCTTCACTGCAGCGCCGTAATGTCCTATGGACATTTGAGGAGAAATTACATTTCATTCCCACTGGCTAGATCCTGATTGGACCGTTCGGCTGTTGTCAGTTGTGTACCTCTGGCTCGCTCTGTTTTAAGTTACTTGGTACAAATGATCTGTTTAGTTTTCTACTCTTGTGCATAGAATTGTTTATCAGCAATTGTTTATGACTACTAAAACGGATTTAGAATTTAAGACATTTACATTTACATTTTAGTCATTTAGCAGACGCTCTTATCCAGAGCGACTTACAGTTAGTGAGTGCATAATTTTTTTTTGTTATACTGACATCAGTACTTTCCTGATTTGATGGCGCTTTGTATTCACTGACCAGTTTTCCTAAAGCTGGAGACATCTGCCTTTGAAGACATCGGACCATTCTACAGTAATACATCTGTGTGGAATATATTTCCTGCAGAGGGCTTGTTCCATTTGAAATGATGAACTTGTGTTGTGTTGCTGGCTGAGTGTGAATGACAGGCATAGGATCAGAGCTCGACCCACAGCTCCCAGCCTCCCCGACCATACAAGTTGAATGGAGTTTGTCAGTTTGTCAGTTTGTCAGAGAGGTGGGCGTCATAGCGATGATCCGTGAAGTGAACTAGAGAAAGGGGCAGAGGTGACAATAAGTATAGCTGCATCCCAAATGGCACCCTATACCCATTAAGGCTCTGGTCAAAAGTAGTGCACTTGGGAAAAGAGTGCCGTTTGGGACGCACCCACAGTGTGGAACAGTGTGCTCTCTTCCTCCTCTCGCTGCATTATCAGCAGGCAGAGCCATACGTCCATCAACAGCTAGGCATTAGTTACAGACAGAGGTACAGTAGGGCTACATCCATCAACAGCTAGGCATTAGTTACAGACAGAGGTACAGTAGGTTTACATCAATCAACAGCTAGGCATTAGTTACAGACAGAGGTACAGTAGGGCTACATCCATCAACAGCTAGGCATTAGTTACAGACAGAGGTACAGTAGTGCTACATCAATCAACAGCTAGGCATTAGATACAGACAGAGGTACAGTAGGTTTACATCAATCAACAGCTAGGCATTAGTTACAGACAGAGGTACAGTAGTGCTACATCAATCAACAGCTAGGCATTAGTTACAGACAGAGGTACAGTAGGTTTACATCAATCAACAGCTAGGCATTAGTTACAGACAGAGGTACAGTAGGTTTACATCAATCAACAGCTAGGCATTAGTTACAGACAGAGAGGTACAGTAGGGCTACATCCATCAACAGCTAGGCATTAGATACAGACAGAGGTACAGTAGGGCTACATCCATCAACAGCTAGGCATTAGTTACAGACAGAGGTACAGTAGAGTTATATCAATCAACAGCTAGGCATTAGTTACAGACAGAGGTACAGTAGGGCTACATCAATCAACAGCTAGGCATTAGTTACAGACAGAGGTACAGTAGTGCTACATCAATCAACAGCTAGGCATTAGTTACAGACAGAGGTACAGTAGGTTTACATCAATCAACAGCTAGGCATTAGTTACAGACAGAGAGGTACAGTAGGGCTACATCCATCAACAGCTAGGCATTAGATACAGACAGAGGTACAGTAGGGCTACATCCATCAACAGCTAGGCATTAGTTACAGACAGAGGTACAGTAGAGTTATATCAATCAACAGCTAGGCATTAGTTACAGACAGAGGTACAGTAGGTTTACATCAATCAACAGCTAGGCATTAGTTACAGACAGAGGTACAGTAGTGCTACATCAATCAACAGCTAGGCATTAGTTACAGACAGAGGTACAGTAGGTTTACATCAATCAACAGCTAGGCATTAGTTACAGACAGAGGTACATTAGGGTTACATCCATCAACAGCTAGGCATTAGTTACAGACAGAGGTACAGTAGTGCTACATCAATCAACAGCTAGGCATTAGTTACAGACAGAGGTACAGTAGGGCTACATCGATCAACAGCTAGGCATTAGTTACAGACAGAGGTACAGTAGGGCTACATCCATCAACAGCTAGGCATTAGTTACAGACAGAGGTACATTAGGGTTACATCAATCAACAGCTAGGCATTAGTTACAGACAGAGGTACAGTAGTGCTACATCCATCAACAGCTAGGCATTAGTTACAGACAGAGGTACAGTAGTGCTCTCTAGAGTACAGAAACCAGACTCTACCTTATGTATTAGTTATTATGAACCTGTGTGATGACAAATTATTATGATTGACAAATTATTGAAAACATTCATGAAAACAAATATAGTTATTAAGCCGTTCAGCCACTTTCTCCATCACTTGTGTTAGTTTGCTTGCAACCTGCTCAGCACTTTTGCCATAGGTGAAATCTGCCGTGGACAGACTACTTAACACAGCGTTTCCCAAACTCTGTCGTCTTTGGGGTGCACAAACACAACACAGTTGATTGAAATAATCAACTCATCATCACGCTTTGATGATTTGAATCAGCTGTATAGTGCTAGGGTAATGACTAAATGTGCACCCCTTGGTGTCCCCAGGACTGAGTTTGGGAAACACTGACTTAACACAACTGACACAATTACGCATGGATTTAGTTCTCGGTCTAAGAGATTACCATGGGTGTAAAGGACTGTATCATCAGCATACATTTGGATGTCCACTCCCTGGCACATAGAAGGAAGGTTGTTGATGTAGAGGCTGAATGATAAGGACCTAGGATGTAGCCCTGGGGCACGCCAGTGGTGCACTTCCTTGGTACAGCTTCTGTCGCAGTAGACTCATATGCTCATATGGTAGATGATATCACACAGTTCTTGAAGATTTCTGAAAAAACAGGGAATTTTGGGAAGGTTACTGGAAAGACAGCTTTAATCTGTGTTGAAGAGGAGCGGCAGCAGGCAGTAAGCAGACAGCTGAAGACAGCTCTAATCTGTGTTGAAGAGGAGAGGCAGCAGGTAGCTGAAGACAGCTCTAATCTGTGTTGAAAAGGAGAGGCAGTAGGCAGCTGAAGACAGCTCTAATCTGTGTTGAAGAAGAGCGGCAGTAGGTAGCTGAAGACAGCTCTAATCTGTGTTGAAAAGGAGAGACAGCAGACAGGAAGCAGACAGTTGAAGACAGCTCTAATCTGTGTTGAAGAGGAGAGGCAGTAGGTAGCTGAAGACATCTCTAATCTGTTGAAGAGGAGAGGCAGCAGGTAGCTGAAGACAGCTCTAATCTGTGTTGAAGAGGAGAGGCAGAAGGTAGCTGAAGACAGCTCGAATCTGTGTTAAAGAGGAGAAACATCGGGTAGCTGAAGACAGCTCTAATCTGTGTTAAAGAGGAGAGACAGCAGGTAGCTGAAGACAGCTCTAATCTGTGTTAAAGAGGAGAGGCAGCAGGTAGCTGAAAACAGCTCCAATCTGTGTTAAAGAGGAGAGACAGCAGGTAGCTGAAGACAGCTCTAATCTGTGTTAAAGAGGAGAGGCAGCAGGTAGCTGAAGTCAGCTCTAATCTATGTTAAAGAGGAGAGGCAGCAGGTAGCTGAAGACAGCTCTAATCTGTGTTGAAGAGGAAAGGCAGCAGGTAGCTGAAGACAGCTCTAATTTATGTTGATGATGAGCGGCAGCAGGTAGCTGAAGACAGCTCTAATCTGTGTTGATGAGGAGAGGCAGCAGGTAGTTGAAGACAGCTCTAATCTGTGTTGATGAGGAGAGGCAGCAGCTAGCTGAAGACAGCTATCCCATCAGGGTCTTTATGGAGTGGAGGAGAGGATGATGACGATGACGATGAGGGCTCTTTCCCTTGGCCCAGTGTGGCCTATCAGAGGAGAGGCAGCAGGTAGCTGAAGACAGCTCTAATCTGTGTTGAAAAGGAGAGGCAGTAGGCAGCTGAAGACACCTCTAATCTGTGTTGAAGAAGAGCGGCAGTAGGTAGCTGAAGACAGCTCTAATCTGTGTTGAAAAGGAGAGACAGCAGACAGGAAGCAGACAGTTGAAGACAGCTCTAATCTGTGTTGAAGAGGAGAGGCAGTAGGTAGCTGAAGACATCTCTAATCTGTTGAAGAGGAGAGGTAGCAGGTAGCTGAAGACAGCTCTAATCTGTGTTGAAGAGGAGAGGCAGAAGGTAGCTGAAGACAGCTCGAATCTGTGTTAAAGAGGAGAAACATCGGGTAGCTGAAGACAGCTCTAATCTGTGTTAAAGAGGAGAGACAGCAGGTAGCTGAAGACAGCTCTAATCTGTGTTAAAGAGGAGAGGCAGCAGGTTGCTGAAAACAGCTCTAATCTGTGTTAAAGAGGAGAGACAGCAGGTAGCTGAAGACAGCTCTAATCTGTGTTGAATGGGAGAGGCAGCAGGTAGCTGAAGACAGCTCTAATCTGTGTTGATGAGGAGAGGCAGCCGGTAGCTGAAGACAGCTCTAATCTGTGTTAAAGAGGAGAGACAGCAGGCAGCTGAAGACAGCTCTAATCTGTGTTAAAGAGGAGAGGCAGCAGGTAGCTGAAGACAGCTCTAATCTGTGTTGAAGAGGAAAGGCAGCAGGTAGCTGAAGACAGCTCTAATTTGTGTTGATGATGAGCGGCAGCAGGTAGCTGAAGACAGCTCTAATCTGTGTTGATGAGGAGAGGCAGCAGGTAGTTGAAGACAGCTCTAATCTGTGTTGATGAGGAGAGGCAGCAGCTAGCTGAAGACAGCTATCCCATCAGGGTCTTTATGGAGTGGAGGAGAGGATGATGATGATGACGATGACGATGAGGGCTCTTTCCCCTGGCCCAGTGTGGCCTATCAGAGGGACATCCAGATCCAGACAGCTTCCTCTCAAATGGCACCCTATTCTCTATGGGCCCTGGTTAAAAATAGTGCACTAAATAGAGAATAGTGTGCCATTGGGGCGCTGCCTCTGACTCTCCCATTCAAATTCACATTACTGAGGTCATCAGGCCCATTCATCTCAAATGGCGAGGAAATTATAGCTATATCTGTGGGAAATCTAATGGGAATTTCACCAGCAATGATCAGTTGTTAGAGTGAAGGGTTACTGAATGGTCCATTGACCACAAACTCACTACAAAAAGTTATCCTGCAGACCCCCAGGGGTAATTATGGTGGGACGATCTCTTATCTCATAGAGATGTACTAGAGGGCTCATCTCCGCTCGGCTCATCTTTGGAGAATGGAGATAGCACAGACAGCACCCTTGAGGACTAAAACAGGCTTTGGGCCAAGTCCTCTATCCAACTCTATGGTTCCACTTTGCACTTTCTATTAACCATAAGCACTGTCATAATCTCATTCTTGGGTTGACCTTCTGTGTTTTGACTCACTAACTACTGTCCGTGTGTGTGTGGTTATCCTGCTCAAGTGTTACTGATGATGGCCATTAGAATGTGCTGATGACTGATACTTGAACAGAGGAGTAATGAACTGACCTGTGCTGTTAACTGTCTGTAGGTGTACATAGCCACATTTGCAGTTTCGGGGTACGCGTCCAGCTACCACCGAGCGGGAGGGAAGCCCTTCAACCCAGTCCTGGGGGAGACCTACGAGTGTGACCGCCCCGAAAAGGGCCTCCGATTTGTAGCAGAACAGGTACTATACACAGATCCACATGCCCTATGACTTAAATATTTGTTCCACATCTGAATAATTCATATGGTTTGATCCATCAAGTATAAACCTGCCATTCTTTATCTATGTTCTCAGGTCAGCCATCACCCACCTATATCAGCATGCCATGCTGACTCTAAAAACTACATATTCTGGCAAGGTAAGTCAACACCATGGACCTCTACAAACTAATACCCTTTCACCTGACACTCACCCTTTCACCTGACACTCACCCTTTCACCTGACACACACCCTTTCACCTGATACACACCCTTTCATCTGACACACACCCTTTCACCTGATACACACCCTTTCATCTGACACTCACCCTTTCACCTGACACACATCCTTTCACCTGATACACACCCTTTCATCTGACACACACCCTTTCACCTGACACACACCCTTTCACCTGACACACATCCTTTCACCTGACATACACCCTTTCATCTGACACTCACCCTTTCACCTGACACACACCCTTTTCCCCTGACACACACCCTTTCACCTGACACACACCCTTTCACCTGACACACACCCATTCACCTGACACACACCCTTTCACCTGACACACACCCTTTCATCAGACACACACCCTTTCACCTGACACACACCCTTTCATCAGACACAGACACTGGGATTATAACTAGGGGCAGGAGATTTTTCTGACCATGCGAAAACACTCCTGGCCCTAACCATACCAGTTATTACAACTAGTCTAAAGCTGGAGGTCCTGGCCCTAACCGTACCAGTTATTACAACTAGTCTAAAGCTGGAGGTCCTGGCCCTAACCATACCAGTTATTACAACTAGTCTAAAGCTGGAGGTCCTGGCCCTAACCATACCAGTTATTATTGTGCTTTTACACCTGCATTACTAGCTGTTTGGGGTTTTAGGCTGGGTTTCTGTACAGCACTTCGAGATATTAGCTGATGTAAGAAGGGCTATATAAAATAAAATTGATTGATTGATTGATTGATTACAACTAGTCTAAAGCTGGAGGTCCTGGCCCTAACCATACCAGTTATTACAACTAGTCTAAAGCTGGAGGTCCTGGCCCTAACCATACCAGTTATTACAACTAGTCTAAAGCTGGAGGTCCTGGCTCTAAC